>NC_060888.1:9451629-9659049 GCF_014805685.1 Silurus meridionalis
TGGAATTGCATGGTGTTGAAGTATAGAATGGTGGAAACAAGAATGTTGAATGCAATAAGAGTGTGTGTGTGTGTGTGTGTGTGTGTGTGTGTGTGTGTGTGTGTGTGTGTGTAACTTTGATGATGTGATTTGTGTGTGTTTTCTACAGAAACACTGCGACAGGCAGAAGGCAAATCTGCGTATCCGCTTCAAGCCTTCTCTCTTCCAGCATGTGGGAACACACTCATCTCTGGCTGGAAAGATCCAAAAGCTTAAGGTATGTATGTGTGCATGTATGTGTGTACTTTAGGAACTCATTTTCTACAGAGATGTACTGCCGGGCACTGCAAATGCCACAGACTCACTTGGATAGGAAAAAGAGATAAGAAGACACTTATGTATTATTTGTTCACCGGATCATTGCCTCTCCTGGCAGAGTGTTGCGCTGTGGCACTCAGTGTCAGCGTGATCCTGCTCGAGCTATGTAATATTGATTCGGCTTTTCTCTGCTGCCTGGTTGATGATCAGAAAAATTCTAACCTGGGGGCTGAAGGCCATCCGTATGTCTTCTTTACCCACTTGTTTACTCGGTCTCTTTAAATTACAGCGCCTTCGAAAAAAATGTTTCTTTGACCTCGGCAGGATAAAGATTTTGGGAAGCAGACTGTCCATAAAGGCCATGCCAACCCGTTAGCTGAGGTCACCACCAGTCTGAAGACCTACCAACATTTTACGCTGGAGAAGGCATACCTGGGCGAAGATTTCTTCTGGGCTTTCACGCCCGTGGCTGGAGACTTCATACGTATCCGCTTCTTCACTCCAGTCCGCATAGAGAGGTACACACACATGCATATCCACACATGCATTAAACTCTTTCCTCATTCTTCTGTCCATCCTGTTCGTTTTTAAAATTACCAAATTTCAAACAGTCGTAAGACTTTTCAGCCCGGGAATTGGAGCATGCTTCAGTTAGGCTTCCTCTGCGTGGACAAACAATATCCTGAACATTTAAAACCATGGGGAAAGAAAAATTAAAAGAGTAAGGCACAAGAATGATTCTGCCTAGAGGAACAAATCTCGGTGACTGTGTAAGGAGAACTCCATTAGTCTAATCAGCTAGAAAGTAACTCTTCATCAGGAGGTTACCACCAGCATGCTTTACTGTGTAGATGGATCTTTGTGGATCTCAGAATAAAAGCAGTGTCCCATTATATAAATGATTTCTATATTTGTTTTTACACTTCTGCTACAGTATTATATTGTGTATATTGGGGACATACCACTTTGCTGCATTAGACAGATTGTAGCTTTTTCAATTCTGAATGTATTTATTTACCACTTTTAACAATGTCCACTGTCTAAAAATCTAATTTTAAAGTTTTAAATAAAGAGACGTTATGGCTTAGGCTGGATAAAATGGATGGTGGGTATTTTTATTTTAGCAGCTGGAGTTTCTTTCCTGATACAGACACATCTTTCATAATGCTGCTATTCATTTTATATGATACTGAATTTAGACTACCGTAATTTCCGGACTATTAAGCGCACCCAAATATAAGCCCCACCCGCTGAATTTGACAAAGATTTTTATTTTGAACATAAATATGCCGCACCTGTCTATAAGCCGCAGGTGTCTACACTGAAACTAATTAACTTTACACAGGCTTTAACGAAAGACAGTGTCTGTTACATGGCTTGTATCTAAACAGTAGCCTACCAAGAAAGTCATTGTTCACTGTCTTCCTTCTTCCTTTCACAACTATTTCTCTCGAGCGTTTTTCTTTTGGCATCGTCGTGCGTTTAAACATCACCATCGGTGAAGCTTTTCTCCCGATGCCGTGCAGCTCAGAACACAGGTGAAGTGTGTTTTTCATGCCCAATTTTTTTAGCGTGACGAATGATTCGCTTTTTCTGTAGACAGTCCGAGTAAGCGGCAGGTCAAACGTCAGATGAACATCATCCATATTTATGATGTGGTGCGGCCCGATTCAGTGGGAGCGCATCTGATTTAATATAAAGAATTTCATTGGGTCACCTGAACCCGTTCGGCAATTTCATTGGTCTAATGTTATGGGGTTCAGTTTTTTGGCTTGAAGTTTGTGAAACCGGGAAAAACCCAGGAAAAATCCATAAATTAGCCGCTTCGTTGTTTAAGCCGCAGGGTTCAAAGCATGGGAAAAAAATAGCGGCTTATAGTCGCTAAAAATATGGTAAATGGGGCAAAAGTATTTAGACACCTGTTTTTTCCAGCCATATGCGGGTCTTTTCCGAACTGTTAACCACAAAGCTGAAGGCACACAATTGTAGGAGTCTTTGAATGCAATAGCATTCTCTTTTTCCTTCACTTGAACTAGGAGACCCAATGTCCAACTGTTCCAGCATGACAGTGCCCCTGTGCACAAAGCCAGCTCTAAGAAGATATGGTTTACATGAATTGGAGTGGAAGATCTTTCTATAAATCTCTGACCTCAAACATATTGAAAAAATCTATGGATTGAATTGGAATGCTGACTGCACCCCAGGCTTCCTCACCCTCCATCAGTACATGAGCACAAATCTGGACAAGCACACTCCAAAATCTAGTGAAACATCTTCCCAGAAGAGTGGAGGTTGTTAGAACATCTAATGTGGACTAAATGTGTGAGACTTATTGTGTACTCTTTAGTCTTTAAATCCTTGGTGTTTGGTTAAGATACTGCAATACTGTATAACTCGCATAATAAAACGCACACTGTTTGAAATAAAAAATCGTGGGTCAATCTAGGTACACTGAGCCTTTTTTCGGTGATCTGAGCAGCAGGGCAGAACAGTGTGTTTCTGCAATTTTTCTGCTCATGAGTAGTTCCGAAGCATCCGCGCATCACTCTTGTGCCCCCAGCGAGCTGTACTCACAAAGCATGTTTTCCTGCGATAATATTTTAGAGCATCGAATAAAGCAGATGGGTTTTGATTTTTACTAACATACAGCTTTGAGTTATATTGGTAGAAGAATGCTGAGGATGGAGTCACCAGGAAGGATTAAAAGAGGAAGGCCAAGGAGGAGGTTTATGGATGTGGTGAGGGAAGACATGCAGGTAGTTGGTGTGAAAGAGGCAGATGTAGAGGACAGAGTGGTATGGAGACGGATGATCCGCTGTGGCAACCCCTAATGGGAGCATCCGAAAGAAAAAGAAGAAGATTTTGATAAACATGCACACGTCATCTTGTGTCGTTCACATAATGATTCAGAGTGGTTTCCACTAGATGAGTATTTGTATTGAATTGATTTGCATTGTTGATAGCAAAACAAAAATCCCACAAAACTCTGGATAAATGAAATGTTAGAGCTGAGATTCACGTTAACAGAAACTTATTTTGGGTAATGATGGATGCAAGGAGTATGCATTTGTGTGTTCTTGTTCTAGATGCTGAAAAAGCCCGTCAGCGTTTTAACTTCTCCTTTTTTGCAAGGCCTAGTTTATAGTTCTACACAGCCAAATACACCCCACTTACCCCATGCAGGCGAGAAATATCACCTGGGCTTTTTCCAATTTCAGTTGAGTGAGCATGCTCTCTGTGTCGTCTCACATTCCTGTTCTTGGCTGATAGGATTGGAACCTGATGTGGTCCTTCTGCTGTTGTTACCCATCAACTTCAAAGTGTTGATGCTTCGTTGCTTTCAGGAGTGTTCAATAGGGTTAAGGTTAGAGCTCAGGCCACTCAAGATCTTCCACTCCAATCTATGTAAACCATATCTTCATGGAGCTGGCATTGCCTTTTGTCATGCTGGAACAGGTTTGGGCCTCTTAGTGAAGCGAAAATGTAATGCTACCACATTAAATGGCTTATACACAGTTGTGTTCCTTCAATTTTGTGGTAACAGTTTGGAGAAAAAGCACAAATAACTGGAAAATCAGGGATTCCAATACTTTGGTCCATGTAGTGAACATTATACCAGGTTTATCTCTTTGACAATGAAAAAGCAAAACAGACAGTACAGTGATTACATCCCTAAGAACTGAACTGCCGACATGAAAACAAAAACGTTAAAGAATAAGTGGTTAATATAATCCGTATGATTTGCCTGGCTGATAAAAATGGAACCTGATGCTGTCTTCTGCTGTTGTAGACCATCAGCCTCAAAGTGCTCATGCTTTTCTGTTGTCTGTGGTTGTAAAGAGTGATAATTAGGCTTAGCATCTCCTTCCTGTCGGCTGGAAACAGTTCAATTAAATTCAGTTCAAATTTATTTCTATAGCACTTTTCACTTTTTATAGCAGTTTTCAAAAATTCACTTATATATAAATTTGTGTGTATTTATCCCCGATGAGGAAGCCTCCCTTAGATGGTATGAGGAAGAAACCTTGAGAGGAGCCAGACTCCAAAGAGAACCCATCCTCATTTGGGTGATATCAAAAGTGTGATTATAAATCATTAAAACATTACAAACACCACAGAGTGAGAAATATGTCTTATATGGTCAATTGGAATTGTGTAACCAGAAACTCATGATCAACCCAACATCTGAGCTCATTATAGATTCAAAATCAACTCCAGAAACAGCATCTGTAGAATATGTTTTAAATATCGAATAAAAGGTTGTTTATCCTCTTCATGAAGTGGGATCCAACTGGCACTGGTACATCTATAGATGGCTTGGGGTCCTCTTAGGGCCGGCATCTTCTCTTTGAAAGTCTGAGATCTTCATGAGATGGGACAGAACTATAGTCTGGCTATTCCTATCATTCCTGTCACTCAGAGGATGGATTGGATGGAGATGTGTACATTTCTGAAAATTGCCATGCAATGCCATAGTTAAAATTATTAAGTTCATACATTTAACCCATTCAAATGTCTGATTTGAACATTAACCAAAGCTCTTGATCTGTAGCTTGCATTGCTGATATCTTTATGACTGCTGAGGCTGATTAGATCATTGCATGAGGAGTACTTATTCCTAAAAAAAAGTGGACCGTACAAATTCTGTATAAAGATTTTGAGCTTTGAGCTTGACCCTTCTCATGCCGCACATTTGCAGTTCCTGCATGCTTTGAGATTTGTAGCCGCTGCAGTGGATGTATTCTAGGTTTGAAATCTGAAGAAAGAATTCGATTAGGCAGAAAAAAAAAATTATTTAATCTCTTAAAGGGTATTGTTCCTGTGTGAGGCAGGAGGAGACGGACCCTCATGTGAACTTTGGTATTAAGGGTGTAAAATCCCTGCTTTAGTTTTGCTCAAATGGATTGTGTAGTATACAGACAGATGAAGAGATTTAGATTGAAACTTGAAACATACCATGAAGCTCTGTTTGTTTCAGAAGTGTGCAGTTCATGTGTGTCTTTGGGCTCTTACCTATAAACCCTGTTTCTAGATTGTGTAGGAGACACGTAAAGAAATAAAAGTGATTCAATGTAGAATACCTGAGGTACTGTTTATTAAATAAGGGATTATATTATCACGTTTTTATAATTGATAATACTCCCTATATTTTGACTTAAATTTATGCACATTTTATTTTCATATATATATATATATATATATATATATATATATATATATATATATATATATATATATATATATATATATATATATTTTTTTTTTTTTTTTTTTGTTTTTTTTTTTTGTTTGTTTTGTTTTGTTTTTGTTTTATATTCAATTTTTTATTTGCAAATGCAAATTTTATTGTCAGTTTTCAGTTATTCATGTTTTTTTTTCTTTCTTTTTTTTTTTTGGTTACAGATCGGTGGTAAAAAGCATTTTCCTGCATGCCATATTGTGTAGGATTATGTCTGTGACTTTCAAATTTTTCAAAATTTTAATTTTAACCTGGTGAGACTTTCCAGAAGAGGACCAGAAGTTATCACCCTGAAGTTCTCTCTAGTCTGTTGTAAATGTCTCATTCCAGAAATTCTAATTTTGACAGTGACTTGTAATCTTTTTTTACAGTAATGCTCAACGTGTGCAAATATAATATACTTCTTTGTTTTTATCTGTAATTTGTGTTTCCAAATATGCCACATAAGCCTGAGGTGCAGTCAGAATTCATATTCATCCCAAAGGTGTTTAACAGGGTTGAGGGCAGAGCTCTATAGATCTTCCACTCCAACCATGTAAACCATATCTTCATGGATCTGGTTTTGTGCACTGAAGCATTGCCATGCTGGAACAGGTTCGAACATGTCTCCTAGTTAACAGTTTTGAGAGAAAAAAAAAACGCATATGGCTGGAAAAGTCAGGTGTCCGTATCACCATAATTTTCTGTTGTATCTCTGTTATTGTATTTCGTTTGGATTAATAAAAAGTCAGAAACATAAATACCATGGACTGTTACAAAGCACTGACACAGGAGACACTGAAAATGTGTAAGAGTTTCTTCTCAGAGTCGATCGAACCTTTTGAATTGAGCTGCTAATATAAAAACGTTAACTCGATGGAATGCTAACATCAAACATGTCGTGGGAATCGCGGTGACTGTTATTATATTTAAAAAGGCTTTTTATAAACCTATTCAGCTATGGACAGGAACCTGGATGTCTTGCCCTGAGGAATGACAAAGAAAAGATTTTCTCATTCATGCATTTTCTGGCACACACACACACACACACACACGATTACTGAGCTCAGCAAGCTCGACCCTTCGCTCAATCCCTGTAGCTTTAAGCTTACCGCTTTACCTGTACTCTGTTCCATTTCAAATCCCCCCCATTTGTCCATGGAAAGTTTATATAAGCCTAATGGAGAAGTCATTGAAGCCTGTGGCTTGTGGGAAACATCTGGCGATCACTCAGATTGAGCCCAGGAGGTCGTTTTAGAGTCCAGCTTTCAGTATGATTATGGAAAATGTTGTCTTCCTCCCTGTGCCGAGAAAAAAAAGAGCATCCAGATGCTCAGACTATTCCTTTGCTCTTCAGGGAGATATGGATATCTATCTACGATGGATACGAGAGATGTTCTGAAGAGCTAAATGCACTTTAGACTTGCATTTATTCAATTGGCAGACTACCTAAAGCCACTTATAAGTGAAGTGAATCTCGATCCAATCGCAAAACTGTTAGAGTCGTGGTCTTTTTTTTTCTTTTTCAACCATGTGAACAGAAACAAGTCCAGAACTGTAAAAGTGCAGAAATGGTCTGTCATCATTTATACCTTTTATACCACAGCAATTCGTATCGGTTTTTACTAGTTTTTTCCCCAGCACTGTTAAATTCTCTGTTCTAATTCATCAGATGGTATTTCATACTACTGTCTAGACGAATCGCAGGATTAAACAATGCTCTCATTCTAGCATGGACTATCTGGACAAAAGTTTGTGGACACCTGTCTAAGCATTCCATTCCACATTCAGTCCCTGTTTACTGTTATAATAGTCTCCACTCTTCTGCAAAGATGTTCCATTAGATTTTAAAGTGTTCTTGGTATAGATCTATGCTCATTCAGCCATAAGTCAGATACATGGGGGAGGAGGCCTGGAGTGCAGTCAGTGTTCCAAATCATCTCAATGGTGTTCAATAGAGTTGAGGACAGAGCTCTATAGCAGGCCATTCAAGATCTTCCACTTCAACCCATGTAAACCATATTTTCATGGAGCCGACTTTGTGCACAGGGGCATTGTGATGCTGGAACAGGTTTGGGTTCGCTTCTAGTTCAAGCGAAGGGAAAATGTACTATGCTACAATGTCCAAAAACATCCTATACAATTGTGTGCTTCCAGTTTTGTGGTAACAGTTTGGGGAAGAACCACATATGGCTGAAAAAAGTCAGGTGTCCCAATACTTTTGTCTATATAATTTATATACGGTAGATCATATAAAATGGATCAGCATTATGAAAGATGTCTCTTTATATCTGGAAAAGAGCTCCAGCTGCTAAATAAATACATATTTTTCATTTTATCCAGCATACGCCATAAAGCATGATCTCTACAGTGTGCCACTGAAGCACACATCTCTTATAATATATTCATTTTTAAAAGTGCTATATAAATAAATGTTTGGTGCAGTGAAGTAGTATCATATCCTAGGTTGAAAATGACAGAAAAGCATTTACATAGTGATGTTTATTTAGCATTTTTCCAGTTTCCAGTGTCAGCTTCTTGAATCATAAAATCGTTTCTCTATGTTTTATGATGCAAAGCTTCATGATCTCATGACTCGAGGATGGACAGCTTTTTTTGATTTTCTGTACCATAACAAGCTGCTTTTTTTTTTTTTTTTGTCTTGAGCTTCAAGACAAAATGCATCTATGAGTGATAACAGGAATGAACCACCAATTTGCTGTGGTATAATAAGAATTTTAGGATGTTGACATGTTTCTGGTTTCTGGTTGGTTTCGATCATTTTTCGCATTGTTAGTTTGTACCATGATTAATTAAACGTGAATGTTGGAGGTTTTTTGGAGTGGAAAGCCACCGATATTATTATAATAATGCTCAATGATGCAGTGTTACAGTCCAAATTTGTCATATTAGTGAACAGATGGAGAGTAAAATATACGGTTATGGTGCAAAAGCTGTTCTAAAAAGTAAGGAAGTAAATAACAAGCTGTGTTGGTTGGCATTTCAGTGATGCTTAATTTAAGTGGTTTGTTTTATGCGCTTAATGTTGCGTGACTGAAGGTTGGTGTGCTTTTTATATATATATATATATATAAAGTCAAATTAAACAGACAGTGCTGGAAAATCTTTAATTTAGCTTTCTTTTTATTGACCTTCTATCCTCTAGACTTATTTGGAAGGTGAAATTTGGAACACCATCTGATAGGGTGGCGATGTATCCAGTCTCATCTCTGTGTTGTGTTTCTTTTTTTTTTGATGATTCTCTCAACATGTGCGGCTGGGACGACGCGCCTTTTATTGTGATGACAATAAAAACAATTACAAAAGTGTGAGTTTACCTCTATAGGATGTTTGCAAAATAAAAATGGCATGATTAAAATTACAAAAGGAAGTATTACAAAAGAATTGAATCTATGAGAATAATAACTTGAGCGCAGAAAGAAAACTTGAACAATTTTCCCCATCAGATATGAATTAGGAAGCACCCCCTTGGGCTATGCATTGTGACTACACAATTAAAGGGAAAACACACACACAGACTGTGGTTATATATTTTTAGGTATATTTTTTTGTGTGAAATGCTATGTAATACATAGGTATTTTTCCTACCAGTTACACAGCTGTTAGAAAGTTTGGTTTTGTGTGCTGCTGACACCCAGAGTTCACACCAGGAACTTCATTCTAGTATCATTTAGTGTTAAATATTGGATATTTTTATGTCTTTAATCGATGCAAAAGCACTGTGTGTTGCCTTTTGCCAGAATGGTATAGCTCAACCACACTGTCACTGTTGTGCCCTTAAACAAGACTTAACCCTTTCTGATCCATGAGGACCGTGTTAACGCTGACCCTGCACAAACTCCCTAACAAACTGGGATATAACAGGAAAAAAGTTTCACTATCACAAAATAAAGACAAATTAAATGCACATGAGTCAGGCATCCCTGATCTATTGGCGTATTTAGCTGTACTCAGTTCTTGTTTATCCTTACCATTATTTTTCATTGTGTGTGTGTGTGTGTGTGTGTGTGTGTGTGTGTGTGTGTGTGTGGTGCAGGTATTTCTTCCGCAGTGGGAACATCGAGCACCCTGGAGACAAGTTGTTCAACACTACAGTGGAGGTGCTGCCGTTTGATGTAAGTGTGTCTGCGTTCACTCCTACACACCAATAGCTAATGTTGCAGAACACACACCTCAGGGCAAACAGCCTGCTTCAGGGAGGTTCCTCAAACTGTAAAATCTGCTGTCATCTTTAAAACCTCCTCAAAGCACAATAAGAGCTACGTGTATTGGTGCAGGTGAGCGGTTCTCTATCTAGATCTCGATCCTGGGGATGGAAAAAATATCACTAGTTAAAAGTGTTTTTTCCTATAATTTTTTTTTAATAATACCATGAAAAAACAATATTTTTTCAATAAAAAGAATTTAGGATTGCATGAATGCTGAATGTCTTGGATCTCATTAACTAGCTCATAGGACACGTAAAATCTCTGACACGATGCACAGTAACATGTTTTATTAATCTGTAATGTCATGGAATAAAAAATAATTAGTGTGATTAATGTGATTTAATAATTTACGTGAGCTAGTTATCTAATTACACTATATGGACAAAAGTATTGGGACACTTTTACAGTTCTATATGGTGCATTCTCAAATGGTTACCACAGAGTTGGCTGACTGTAGGCAAGACACATTTTTCTTGGTACTCCACACATGCTGGACACCATATGAGCCAAATAAGTTTACCTTAGTCTCATCAGACCACAGGACATGGTTCCAGAAATTCAGGCTCTTGGACAGTTTGTCTTCAGCAAACTGTTTGCAGGTTTTCTTGTGAGCCAGCTTCAAAAGATGGAAACCGACTTGTTGCAGTGTGCGGAGTATGGTCTGAGCATTGAGTAGCGGACCTTCCGCTTCTGCAACCTCTAAAGCAATGCTGAGAGCACTCATGCATCTGTTTTTTTGAAGCAGCTTCTGCACCTGACACACAGCCTAAGGACTCAACGTTTTTGATCGACCCTTGCGAGATCCTGTTCCGAGAGGAAACTATCTTGGAAAACCTCTGTATGATCCTGGCCACTGTACTGTAACTCAGTTTCGGGGTTTTACTGTGCGTGTGTGTGTGTGTGTGTGTGTGTGTGTGTATATGTATATATATATATATATATATATATATATATATATATATACACACAGACAAGGCATAACTTTATGGCCACTGATCAGGCACAACATTATGACCACCTGCCTAATAATGTGTGGGCACACATTTTGCTGTCAAAACAGTTCTGACCCATCAAACATTAATAGCATTAACTTCTTCAGCAATTTGAGCTACAGTAGCTTGTCTGCATCATTGAGCCTCGGCCGCCCATTACCCTGTCGCCGGTTCACCACTGTTCCTTTCTTCGACCACTTTCGACCACTTTTGACTGGGAACACCCCACAAGTGCTGCAGTTTTGGAGATTCTCTGACCCAGTTGTCTAGCCATCACAATTTGGCCCTTGTCAAACTTGCTCACACCCTGTGCCAGGATGAAATTAATGTATTAAATGTAATGAAATTACTTTTTGTAAGTTTTGAATACTCTAATCAACATGGGCATGGATAAATATGAATGCTTTATGCAAATGTATCTTCATTATTAGTGAAACCAAACTCAACATAGAGCATGAAGGCAAAATATTCTTGTAAATGTTTTAAAGTAGTTATGGTGTTTTGAATTACGTAAATCATCAGGACACTAAATGGAACATTTGGAGCTATGTTTCCACCCGGATGCTTTTAATTGCTAGATGTGTTTTTCGTGGCGTATTTTTGTGCTTGATTTGAGACTTGGGGCATTAGTAAAACAAATGTTTAGTGATTAAGAATTATTTTTATTTTAAAGAAAGGACATCATGAATAAAAGGTTTTTATTTCACCTCTTCTATATTTATTTATATATAATTTTACTGAAAATGGTCAAACATAATTTGTACATAATTTGAACATAATAACTACTATATATGCACGATTAATGTCAAACAAAATGAATAAAAAACGATGGACGGCCTAGTGTTTTGTCCGACCCTGATGTAATAGATACACAGGGCAGCACCGTTAATTAATTCCCATTATAATTTTGCCATCATGGGTGGCTCTGTTCTTTTATTTTCTTCCTATTTTCTTCATTTTCTTCCAAGTCTCAGTCAATTTTCTTTGTTGACGTGTTTGTGTTTCCGAAGACTACTCAAGGAAATGGTTATATCAGAGAAAAAGTGTTAAAACTATATATATATATATATATATATATATATATATATATATATATATATATATATATAAAAGCTTTTTTACTATGTGCTCAATTTCATAAAAAATAACCCTGTTGGTGGTAGGCATATGTAATGTGAAAGAAAATGTCTACTGTCAGTTTAAAATGCTAAAGTGGGGGGAAAAAAAACTATTTTCGTTCTCAATTGGCTAAATAATTGCGTCTACAGTCCGTGGAAAAATCTATGAGTCAGATACCGGCTTCATTTTGTGAAGAGCTGACTGGACATCTTCTTCCCCTAATCAATGTGAGCTCTTTGTGAAGCCACACAGTCACTATGTGTGGGCCGTTGCTCTCTGAACACCAGCTCCAATGATTGCCTTACAACTGTAATTGCATTTCTAACGGCCCGGTCACTTCCGACACGTTGTCGTTTTTGCAGAGCCTTTTGTTGGCGTAGGCGTTTTTAAGATGTCCAGCAGCTCATCTTCTGTGAGCTTAAAAAGGCTTAGAGTTGAAAGAAATAAAAAAAAAAACTTGAGTTGTTTTCAGTTCTTTTGAGTATTTCTAAAGCAGAAGACTGCAGTGTCAGGCAAGTTCCTGCCCTCTTTCCATTCTCTGACCAGTTCCTCCTTTCACTCCTACACCTTCAGCAGATCGCATGACCCACGTGCAGGGAAATGTGACACGACAGCCGGAGATCAAACATATTTGTGTTTTATGTATTTGAAAGGATGTCCTGTGGTGCACTGGCTGAGGGCGACTCGTCATGCCCAGCGTGAGAGCGTGTCTGCTTTCGGAAGGCGTTTCATTGGCAAGCCGAAGAGCAGGAAGGGAGTGTGTTGGTGATTTAAGATTATCGTTGAAAAACAAAAAGCTCCCCTGCAAGATTAATCGCATGGATTCTCAAGGAACAAGCGCCACATCGGCCCCTAACATCTCCCTCTTTTTCGCCTTTGTGCCTTTCTCTCACTCGCTGTCTATCTCTCTCCATCTATTTTCTTCCATCGTTCAACCCATATTTATTTTTTGGCTATTTCCTGCAGTCATTGTGTCGCTTATTTTTCTCCTCCCTCGACTTTTTCTCATTACATCTTTCCTAGTTCCCCAGAGACCCGTTTAGATTTAGTGGAATTTTCTGGAAGGACTAAATTAGCAGGGCCATGTGTGTGTGTGTCTGTGTGTGTGTGTGTGTGTGTGTGTGCATGCATGTTTTTATCTTTGTAGACACTGAGTTTTAGGATTTTCCGACAGTTTTGATCATTGTTTTTGTTCATGGCAGCTTTCATTAAATTAAATAAATAAAATATTTCTTATGGTTAATATGTTGAGAATGTCAGTGGGAGATGTTCAGCGTGGGTATGATTGTGTGTGTGTGTGTGTGTGTGTGTGTGTGTGTGTGTGTGTGTGTGTGTGTGTGTATCTTTTTGAGATTTGCAAAGGGGTCCTGCAGTCATATTAGTCACAATTTGGCAAGTGGCAGTTGGATTGAATAGAGAATGGAGATATCTCGCAGTCTGAACGCAGCAAGGGATTGTGGGGATCAGGAGTGTAATGCAGACCTGCACAGACAAACAAACACACCATCTCAATTCAGCGCTGTTTCCAGAGCCTTCGATTTGCTTCTGTGGAGCAGAGACACGGTGCTTTCTCCTTCAACGCGTTACCATTTCACCCCAGCAGCCGCAAGAAATCCAAACCTGTCCCTGATTTTTTTAACGAAAAAAACCATACAAGCCTACCACACAAGTGCACTATTGTACACTGGGTCAGGGGAGTCACATTAATATAAATATCACCATCTTTCGAATGTGGAATGTGAATATGCGTGAAGCGAGTTTGTGACTCGACACTGAGAAATTGAAAACTGTAGGTTTAACCCTGGTGTGTTTACATGCTGTTACAGAAAAATAATATAATGTTTGTGAAACAACTTTGTTATTACTTACGTTATAGCAGCTGTAATCAGCTTCCTTATTTTCTGCTAATGCTTCTAACTTTACTATATTAACAAGTGACATGATCCTGCTAATCATAATGAAGAATTCAACCAAGCTGCTGTAAAAAAGTAGTTTAACAATATGTATTTTTTTGCTTTCAGAATATTCAGTCTGATAAAGAAGCTTTGAAAGAGGAGAAGGAGAGAACCCCGAAGTACCAGCGCACAGAGGACGGCTTTATTAGAATAGGTGAGACACAGATCAGCGTAAATTAATAAAAAAGAAAGTAAATGTAAATACTAAAATAATATAATCCCTTAATATGAAACCTTTTGTCAACACTGCAATATAGAGAGTTAGAGTTAGAAATACACATATTGACATATTTTATTCCTTTAATATGTTAAGTAAATCCCAACAGCCTTAAGACCTCAGAAAAATATTGTACAGTTCTCTTTTTAGGAGAAATTGCCAGACAAGAGAAAGTAACACAGTTCTGTTCAATCTGAAAATCTTCAGAACACACAAATGATCTACCACTACAGCACTGCCAACACTACAGCACTACCATTACCAACAGTACTAACACTACCACTGGCAACTCAACCACTACCAAAATTACAGCGCTACCACTAATAACACTACCACTGGCAACACAACCACTACCAAAATTACAGCGCTACCACTAATAACACTACCACTGGCAACACAACCACTACCAAAATTACAGCGCCACCACTAATAACACTACCACTGGCAACACAACCACTACCGAAATGACAGCTCTACCACTACCAACTTAACAACTACCAAAATTACAGCGCTACCACTAATAACACTACCACTAGCAACTCAACCACTACCAACATTACAGCACTAGCAACACTACAACACTACCGACAATACAGCAACACTACAGCAATACCAACACTACAACCATACTTCTACCAACAGTTCCACTACCAACACTACATCATTCTGGACTTAATAATGCTTGTCAACAAGAAAATGATCAAACTTACACTGTGAAGTCATGGCCTGGCAGTGGATATCTGTGTGTGTGTGTGTGTGTGTGTGTGTGTGTGTGTGTGTGTGTGTGTCACACAGGAGGATGAAGGTTCCCAGAGTCCTATTATAAATGTATTAGTTTTATATAATATTCATTCAGCCTCATTCATAAATTCATTTTAACCTTGAGTTCGATATAAAGCTCAACAAAATCAATGATGCGAGTTTATATGAGGCAGCGGTATCTGGCCCCGTGTGTGTCTCATTAGAAATACAAATGCTTTGCGCATCACTTCCAACTCCAATGCATCTACAACTCAGTCTGAGTGCATCATCCAACCTTTCATGCCTTCAAGCACTCTACTTTTGTCTTGCTGTTTAGAAATAAAAGTTAACCATGGTGTGGACATGACATTACTCCTACTAGAGTGTAATGTGTGAACCAAGAAGTTTTTGCAAAGCATTTATGAAATGACAGATGTTAGGCTTCAAAAGTGTTTATTGTTGGTTCAGTAAATAGATTTGTTTTTTAGTTATCTATTTTGTGCTGATTTACCTAGGCAAGATATCACAGTGCTACACTGCTCAGGGAATTTTTTTAACACCTCATCGATATACACCTATTAGTCACCTAAATAAGGATGCCTGTCCATTACCTGGTCTTTTGACAGTAGCTGGAAAGATGTGGAACCTGATGTGGTCTTCTATATTGTAGCCTGTGCAGGTCAGGTTTTAATGTAATGTAATGCATTCTACAGTGCTTTTCTGCCAGAAGTGTAAAGAAAATCCTACTTGATTAAAAGTATAGAAACCTTACTGCAGTACGTACTCTAAGTCACCAATTCCAATATGATTTTAGTAAAAGGCTTAGAGTATCTGATTTGAACTGTACTTATGAGTACAATATGAGTATTTGACTCAAAGATGCACTAGTCGTCACATGTTACTGAAAAGCCAAAACCAGTTGATTTGTGAGGTTTTTATTTCCTAAAATACAAATCAAATTGTACACCTCAACACTATGATCTACACAACATGCCAGAATGAAAAAAATCAAACAAGTCGGTCAAAAAAAGTAGTAAAGCAATCTTTGCAAAAAGGTTTCATTTTAAATTAACAAATAAAATTACACTGTCGTGTCACAACATAAAAGACCCATTAATATTCAGTGACAAACAAAATGAAAGTAAATCATTTTAGATAAAGTAAAGCCGAATATTCAGACAGAGATTTGATGCACCTCATTTTAGACTGAAAAAGACTCATTTTAGACTCATTTTAGACAGTGCTAAAAAAGTCTCTCACAGGCAGCAGATAAGGGTTGGGATTATTGAGCCTTAATGACTTCTTTAATAGAGGTGCAGAATGTAATTGGTAACACTCATTGACAATTAAAATATATTGTAGTAAAAAGGGCATCTATGGAATCATAAATGTAGTTTAGTAGAGAGGAAAAGTTGCTTATACCTTTGATATTTAGTAAAACTAGAAAGTAGCCAAAACATTATTTAAGTACAGTAACGAGGTACATTTACCCAAATACTTTCCACTGTTTTCTGCTCGTCACTGTTGCAATGAGCGGTTATAAAGTATTTCATTATCGTTGCCTTCTTGTTAGGTTAAAAGGTCTGGCTGTTCTCTGACCTTTTTTATCAACAAGGAATTACAACCTGTTTTATTGGTTAATTGTATTAATGAGCCGCTGTACACGTTGCTAATAAAATGACCAGTGAGTGTACATTTGTATAATAAAACCTTAAGAGAATTTTCTTCTAAAATCTGGCGTCTGGCAAGAGGCTCTTTTGCGATGCTAGAGAAAAAACTAGAACAAGGGACCAAACTATGCAATCTTCTTGTCACTATGATGGCACGCTTGATTTTTGTACCTCTGATGGGTATATTTCAACTGAAATGTGGATGTACAGTGTATCTCGAGAGATTTTTAATGATTTGGATTTTTCTTGGTTAAAGGTAGTAATTGTATAAAATGGGTCTGAATTTAGAACATAAGAATATGAATTTAGCCTTTTTAATGTAATTTTGTTTCGTCTGGTAACCAGAATCGCTGTGTGTCTGCATAGGTCACTTTCAGAACGGCATCGCAGAAGGGGAGGTGGAGGCCACGTTCGGGCCGCTGGAGGCCTTGCGGCTTACTGTGCTCACTGACTCTCCTGTATGGGTCATTCTCAGCGAGGTAGGCCCAAAACAAACACACGGATCGGTATCGAATTACTGTAACAACTAGGGGTGTAATGGTACACAAAATTCACGGTTCGGTACATAGCTCCGTTTTTAAGTCGCTGTTCGTTACAGTTTCGGTACAGTTAAGAAATGCAAAGCATAAAATTGCTTGTGTTTTCAAACACAGTTTATTCTTATTAACATTTGTAAACATCAACAGTTCTGCTTGGTTAAGTAATTTATAAAATCATATTTTATAATATTTGATAAAAATAAAATAAAATTAATTAAATTAATGCTTACACTTTTATTTGATTGATTCAATTAAATAACCAGTTTTATTGGCACAAATTCAATGAATTAAATAAATTGAAAATTTGTATTAAAAAGTTTACATTTGTTAGACCTTATTTGGGTAATACAGATGTGTATGCACATTTGTGTGTGTGAGTGTGTTTAACATTTCATATTTAATTTTCTAAAGACATGTTCTACATAACTGTTCTATTTATTTCAGCATACTTTAACAAATGTCTTCATTCCTCCCATCCTTCATTCGTTCACTCCCTGGATATGAGAAATTGTTAGGATTTTCTTATTTTTAAGACACATTTTTAAAGCTGGACATAAAATGCTAAGGAATTGATAGTGCTAGCGTTAGGTGCTAGCCACTTCCTGGTTAGCGGCTAAGGGTAGCACTACGAATCCTGAAACAAATCTTATTTCCGGTACGGAGTGAGTAGCCACAGTGACACTGCGCGACCCTAGTTTCTTTTTTTTATTATATAGAATTAAAAAATGTGCTCAAAGTGTGAGGCGGAAAATAAACAACCTTGAGGTCCGCCACTTCTGACCATGAAAAAAGGAGTGCATTACCGAATGTAAAAACTATTATAATATATTAACACTTCAGGGAGTGCTGTTATAGGGAAGTGGTAGCTCAGTGGATTAGATGATGGACTACTGATTGGAAGGTCGTGAATTTAAATCGTCGCTAAGGTGGTGTAACGCAGCCTCCGATGTATAAATGAGATAATTATAAGTCACCCTTGAAAAGGGTGTCTACCAAATTCCATTTAAGTAAATGTTATTGAAAAAGAGAATCAGTGGCTGGGTGATGTCATGGGGTCTAATTAGGAATGGTAAGATACACCAATTCACATCGGTGCACCAGTTAACGATTTTTAAAAAGTGCGCTTCGGATACAAATTGGCATTCGATACAAAAACCGATGTATTTATATGTAGGGAGTGAAATTTAAGGTTATAAATGATGTACTACAACTTTGAATGAGATCTGGAGATAATACCACGAGAACAGTTATTTGGAATCGTGGGAAAGAACAGTCTGCACAGGAGTTGTGTAGAGAGAGAGAGATGAGATGCAGTGTTTAATCCACTGTGGCTAATGTATAAGTTCCACTTCTCGATGATCAATAAACCAAGTGTTGTGATCTTCCGAGCTCTTTGTCAGTGTCCTAATTGCAGATCGGCAGAACAAAGCCATGAACCCATGAATGCGGGGGGAGAAAGAACAGTGAAGCTAACTAAAACACCACTGGTACTTATGAATAGAATGTGTGCATCAAAAGTAATGTGTGTGGCTGTATAATTTTGAGGGAAAAATATAACCAATCAGATTAGAGATGGATGTTATCGATTCATTTTGATCATTTTGTAATAAAGGTATTTCATGTAAGGGATTTTTTTTAAGCTGTTTTGTTTAATGCTTTATCTTAGGATTGAATTTCTTTGTGGACTCTTTTGTCTGGTTAGATTTTCATTAAGAAAGCAGAGTGACAAAGCCTCCTTCTGCTCCACGCGGTTTCGCTGGGCCTGTGTGGTGCAGGAACGCTCAGCATCGGCAGCTGCTTCGGCTCAGTTCATCAGCACCGCCTGCTGGCCGGAAGTCGCTTGAGCAGGGTACAACAGTGAAGCATGCGCCCACGGTGAAGGCCCGAGAAGACGCACAGCCAAGCTGCTGGCGACGAACAGACGCCGCTGTATAAACTGCATAATAAACTGTATTTATGTGTACATACATGGCTCCTGGTTCAGTGAGTGTAATCACACTGGTCTATTTGTTTATGGGCTCACCGGATGGAGACTCTCTTGCCCTTTGGCGTACTGAGAAGTTTTTATAGCCTTGAAAATGCTGCTTATTTTTTATTTTTATTTTGGGAGGGGGTGTTGGTGGAAGACTCGATTTCTTCTTCAAGATATGATTTGCAAAGTTTTGATTTGTGCTATCATTTTCCTGGCGAATATTTTTAGGTGCGGGGTTTTGCTATTCCAAAAATAAAAATAAAAGGTGTAGTTCTTATGAAACTTGCACACTGTTAAGAATACACACACATAGCATATGATCGTCATGAATGTGTGTTTTTATGTGCTGAGGTTAATCGTGATTGACCAAAGTCAGACAGATGGATTATAGCTACAAATATTACAAGCTATAAAAGGAAATTAATAATTATAATAATGATAATAAAAAAAACATTTGTGACAACCCTTGTGCTTGTTGAAAATCTGTACTTGCTTTTATAATAATATATGTAATATGTCACACATGAACGAGATCAGGAAATATTTATTTTAAGTTATTTTTTTTCTTAATTCATGGCCCTTTTTAATGTTTATCAGACACTTGACCATAAGATTGACAAATTGACATCTCATTCCACATGTATTCCCCATTTACTGTTATAAGAACCTTCACTCTTCTGGGAAGATGTTCCACTGGATTTCGAAGTGTGATCGTGGGGATTTGTGCTCATTCAGACACAAGGGCAATAATAAAGTCAGGAACTGATGTAGGTGAGGTGAGGAGGCCTGGGGTGCAGTCAGCATTCACATTCATCACAAAAGTGTTCAATGGGGTTCAGGTCAGAGCTTTAGAGCAGGCCTTCAAGATCTTCCAATTCAAGCCATGTAAATCATATCTTCATGGAGCTGACTTTGTACACAGGGGTATTGTCAAGCTGGAACTTGTTTGGGTCTCCTAGATCAATTGATGGGAAAATTGAGTGATACTGCTTCCAAAGACTCGTATGCAGTTGTGCGCCTCTAGCTTTGTGGTAAAATTTTGAGAAAGAACCACATATTAAGAGAGAGATTGAGAGATTTCAAGAAAAATTCCAAAAAACGTCAGAACTTCATGTTCTTCAACGAATACGTGCTTCAATTTCAACCCTCATCCTAATTCTCATTATAAGATCCTACGTCCTTATCACTTATGTTTTATCTTACACAGCTAATTTATTGGTTTGTGTTTTTGTTAAACTCTTCCTGGTTCTACACACACGCAGAGTTTCTCTTTCAGTTAACATGGGAAGTAGAACCTGGAAAGCTGGAATCATTAACCAGCTAAATGATTCCCAAACTGGTTTTGTGAGTCTAACTGAAGATTTTCACATACAGCAACACAACTACGGAAACTCATGGAGCATTGATTGAATATTCCCAGGCCCATTTATGCAGCATTGAGTTTACTTCATACAGGATTCAGCCTGGTATTTATTTAAAGGTTTTTTAAATTCACAAAGGTTGAATGACAGAGCAGCTGCATATTTCTCTAATATGCGTTTGAAAGTGTTTTAGATGTTTGCTTTGTTGTTGGGTTCCTGCTGTAGGTATGAGGCTGCTAACAGGTGCCGAAGAGGATCGATCAAGATACACCATGAACACCTTCTAAGCAGATTCTGCAATATTGTGCAACATACTGAGGACCAGTGTCTATTTGTTTAGCTAATCATCATCCAGTATGTGTGTAGTCAGTGTATGATTACCATGGACAACATGTTTCGATGCACAGAGGGTTAAAAAAAAAAAAGCTTTGTTCACACACATCTCAGTTCCATCAACAATTGTTTAAGCGAAACATATATTTTGTATAGTTCTTTTTTTTTTTTTTAAACATGCAATACACATAGGTATTCCTTTAAATACAGGGCCACTTATGATCGTGTTACCAGTGTGGTTGAAAAATAAATATATAAATAAATACATTACTGAAAGTGAAGTGAAACGGTAGCATATTCCAGTATCTCCTGTATTTCCTGTCTTTCCCATATCTCCTTTCTTTGCTTGTATCAAGCTCTTAACTAAGACTTTCTCTCATTTACATCTCTTGTATTGGTTCGAGCTTTCTAAATTAGTTTTTTATATCCCAAAATCTCGTTAATAGAATTGAACACCCGCCCTTAGACTGTTGTTATAAGCATAATTAAAATAAACAGGATTTCGATTGTTTTGTCAACCGTATTTGCACATGTACTACTAATATAGTGGATAAATATTACTTTGTTAAACACTGGAGTATTTCTTTAGGAGAAACTTTTACAGCACACACACAAAAAAAAGTTCAATTGTTTATAAGAGTGTCCAGAAAAAAGAAGACATGTTGACGTTTGAACTTTGTCCTCCTGAAGATGTAAATGAGTTCAGTCTTTTGTTAGGGGGTTGTTGGGTCTGTTAACACCTGTGTGGGGGCAGCTGTTGACACAGATGACGCTCCGTTGGAGTGTGTGCTCGGCATTTCACTTTAACGCTTTACTTAAAAAACTAATTTACATATGATATATAAAGTTATCTTGTAACACCTGGTTGAGATATAATTTTATTTCTCATTGAGAAGAAACTCGGCAGAAACATTTTTCAAAGATGAATTAAAGTTGCATTATAATAAACCAGTGCATTTCTGAAGATATTTGACTCTACATACAGCACCGTATCTGTTACTGTTTTATGTTTATGAAACTTCAAGCTGATCTACAAGTAAAAACACCAACTATGTGAAGTGATTCAGACTTTATCTCCAAAATAATATATATAGTTTGATCTTTGGATTGATATTTTAATTGATTCAATTCATTTGAATTTGTTTTATTTACAGTAACAAATCTGAAGCGTCAAGTATCAGTGAATTAATTTTCAGTAGTATGTGAGATCTAGAGGGAAGGTGGGAGCTCAGTGGTTAAGGCATTTGACTCTGGATCGGAAGGTCACAGGTTCAAATCCCACCACCACCAAGCTGCCAGTGCTGGACCCTTGAGCAAAGCCCTAAAACCATCCTCTGCTTAGTTGTAAGTCGCTCTGGATAAGGCCACAAATGTAAATGTAGAATGATTGACATCTTTAGAAATAAGCAAAATAATATGTATTTTATTAAATAAAAGAAATGATATCTCTACAGAATATGCAGAGGGGTTTAATAACAGGGGGGGCTACAGTAATTCAAATAACTTTTTGCAGCTGTGTTGAGCAGTAAAGCATCTCAAAAGGTACACCGCATTGAAGCTTGAGGTTGATGGGCTACAACACAGAGGATCACATAAAGGTTAACTGATGCCAGTCAGCAACAGCAGCTTTAGCTGTTTTTGATATTTAATTAATTGATTTGATTTGGATTTGTTCTAATTACAGTAATTTCACTGCCAATTTGAAGTTTGGAGTATACACAGGGCCATTTATAGCCGTTTTGGCACCCTAGACTTCTAAGATTTCTATTGTCAAATCATTCCCAACCTTCCATAAAAAAGATTAATAGTATTTAATAATCATTGCAAAAGTGTCTGAATTAGGGTATGTAAACATATATTGTATATTAAACTTCAGGTAAACTATTTAAATGCGTGAGGGGACAAGGGCGAGGCTAGAGGCGAGGCAAGGGGTGCTCACTTGGGTCCCCCTCCAAAGCTGGTTGCACACTAGGTGACCTCCTAATTTGCCTAGAAACAGTGCTGATTATATATTAATTAAAGTTAGGTAGCATGTGATATTTTAAATCATTGGCATCTTGAAGAATAAGCAAAATAAATATGTTATTAAATAAGAGAAGTGATATCTCTACAGAATAAGCGGAGGGGTTTGATGACAGGGGGGCTACTTTAACTCGAATAACAACTTTTTACAACTCTGTTGAGCAAAAAAGCATCTCAAAAGTATCTTAGGTGAGTGGTGGTGCAGTGGTTCAGGATCTGGGTTTATGACCATAAGCCTGGGGGTTCAAGCTGCCACTGCAGGGCCCTTGAGTAAGGCACTTAACCATATCTGCCCCAGGGGTGCCATACCATACATGGTTGACCCTGCGCTCTGACCTCAGCTTCCTGACGATTTGGAATATGTGATAATTTCTATTTTAACTTTTAAATGAATAACACAACAGGAGGTTGATGAGAGCAGAGGGCAACATCAGGGTGCACTCCTGTCAGTCACCAGCAGCAATCTGAGGTCCAGGTTCACAGATTAGAATAAATTACATTTACAGATTAGAAAAACCGAAAATCTTTCTTCATTATTCAGCTTTGTTTCAATTTTGCAACAGACAAAGATTCCTGTTTTCATTTCTAGACATAATGTAATCTCATTATAATTTCATGGGATTAGTTGTTCATAAAAGATTCATTCATTTTGAACGAATCTGTAATGTGACTCAGAAAAACAAGTGGTCCCAAAGAGAGATTCGTTCATTTTCTACTGGATGTGCATGTGCAAAGCATCGCAAATTCTCTGTAGGTTATGTACAGGAAAAAGAATGGAATAGTTTACATCTTGACTCTTCTAGTCCGAGTCGTTCGTTCTTTTATCACGTGACTCCTAGACGCAATTGATTAGGTTTTCTTGGTCCGAATCTTGACAATATTCTTACAATAATTAAGGGGTTATGTGACAAAAGAACTAACAATACAACTATCATTATTTGTCCTCAGTTGCATTGTCATATTTCCGTTATTGTCACGGTTTGTGTATGTACACATGCTGGTGGATCGGCTTATTGAAAATGCAACGTTTTATTTTATTTCTGATCAAAGGAACGAAATGAACAAAAATGACTCAAAAAAAGAGTCGTTCATTTTGATGAACAAGATTCAAAGAACCAAGTCACTACCAATAGTGGACAGTAACGAAGTTAATGTAATTTGTTACTGTAATTAATTAACTTTTTATGTATCGGTACTTAGTATACTGAAGTATTTACATTTAGGGAGACTTTTACTTTAACTTCACTACATTTCAAAGTCAAATATGTTACTTTTCACTCAACTCTATTTTGCGAAATCTGCTGTTCCTTTTTATTAATGAGTAGATAAAAACCTTACCCGCTCAATCACGCAACAATCCACCAATCAGTGTGGAGCGCGCGCTCTGTTTTGAACGGGTTTTGATTGGCGCTTGGTTGTATCGACTTACACTAACATGCAGTTCAGCATCACTTCAACAGCAAGCAGAACATTTTAAGAGGAATAAATGATGGAAGAAACTCCTGACTATAACTTGCCACAACAACGTGGTCTTATTTGCAAGAAAAAGTTGAAGTAGTTGAAAAGAAGTTTTTGGGTTTTTGATAATTTGAATAGATCTCAATCAGTGTTTGACTCATTAATGTTACTTTTAGCACACCAATCTATTAATAGAACGATATTAGAGTCTTTTTACATAAACTGAGTAGATTAAGTTAGAGTCTTGTTACAAAAATGATAATAGGAACATTAGAGATATAATAAATCATAGGCTTTTGTACTTTTACTCAAGTGAAACTTTAAAGGGATCACTTTTACTCTCACTGGAGTCATATTTTACATTACTTCGTCCACCACTGGTCACTAAAATGATCCAATATTCCCATGACTATTTCCCAGTGAGATGAAACACTTGACCGTTTCAATCTCGTTGAAATTCATGGCCTGTGCTCCAACCCACAAACTAATTCCGCCTGCTCCTCACAAGCCAATCAGCATGCACTTCCTTATCCTTCTGAGCCAATCAACGCCGTCCACGAGGTTCAGACTGGAGGTGGAGCCCGAGTTTTTATGGTTGACATCATATCCATCCAATTATCACATGATCTTTCTTGAAAGACGGTAGGCTGGTAAAGGCAGTAGCCAATCGTAGAGGTTTGGGGGTGGGATTACTACTTCAGCATTCATTCTCCAAAGTCACACGTGATCGGCTGTAGTTCCAGGCGGTTTGGGTCCATCAGAGAGCGAAGGGGTGAGTAAAACTCAGCGCATAACCCATTCACCCATTTATATTAAATATACACATACACACGGGTTAGGACCTGGAGATGACCGCGGTCCGGAAACTAACAACGGCGGTGTGTCGCAGAAAGCATGGGATAGTTTTAGTGGTTGCTCCAGTGGGCGAGTGTGACGAGCTGCGTGGCCCGGTTTTCTTAGCTAGCAGTGCTAATTAGCTTAGCTTAAGCTAATTGCTGGGGTGTTGTCATGGCAGGGAGAATGAAACAGTGAGTTTTTCCGCCCGTAAAATATTTATATTTGCATATATAACACTTATATAGTAAAGGTTTATTCAGCAATGTGCTTGGAAACGAATATAAAATCAATAAATTGAGGGCTGGATGTAAAAACTGCCTTAATCCCTAATTAGGGACACTACAGTGGGTTTGCGATAATAATCGAAACGCGTTGTCTAGTGCACTTCAGGATTAAAGGACAGCTTGTTGACATTCGGCCTGAGAATCACGCCGTGGCTGGAGACTGTGTTCTCGCTCATAGGTGCGAGTTCTTGCTCTGTGGATGTAGCAGGGAAAGTCATTGAACAGTGTGTGTGTGTGGGGGTGACGACGACGTGAGAGCAGTATAGGTCTGAACCAGCTCGACTGGTCCTTCATGCACATGTCATACTGGGATTTATTAAGACCACTTCCGGTTTGGAATGTTCCAGAATTTCCTCACATTACCCCTTTAACCCCTAACTGGTTTTATGGTTTGCATTGCTTCAGGCCTGAGAATCTTATCAGCTTAAGGGTTTATAGCACATGAAAGGCAAAAATGGCTGTGTGTGTTCATGTTCCTGCTGTTGGAGAGTCGACCTTCTAAAACAAACCCCACAGGAAGCAGCACAATGGCGGTTATTTCTCAATGTTTATACCCAAACCATATACCCACAATGCACTGCTTCTGCTCCCTGTCCACCCGTAACACTTCAAACCTATGACCTTAACCCCTTTCTCCTTCACGCCCTCCTTCTCTCTCCCTACATCCTGCTTTCTCTTTCTCTATCCATCATTTGCTTCTCTTTTCTCTCCATTCCTTTCTCTTTCCCTCCCTCTTTATCTCCATCACTCTTTTGCTCCCCTTTTCTTCCTCTCTCTCAATCCCTTTCTTCCTCTCTCACACTCCTCACTCTTTCATTCGTATCCTGTTTCTGCTTCTCTTGCTCCCTCTCTTTCTCTTTTGCTCTGCATGGCTCAGGTCTCCTCAGTATTTAATACCCCCTGGTGCTTTGCACCCTTTCATTTCTTCTACCTACGAGCTATTTAGTGTTTGGGGGAAGAAAAAAAGTGATCCATCACGACTAAACCGTATTAAATCTGTTGGAAAAAGTTTGCAAGGAACAAAATCGTCCCGAAAACACAATGTTCTGCATAACAAAGCCATCAGGTAATGTGTACCTGCTTTCGAGTTAATGCATTACATCTATCTGTCTGTCTATCTGTCTATCTGTCTATCTATCTATCTATCTATCTATCTATCTATCTATCTATCTATCTATCTATCTATCTATCTATCTCAAAACAGGAAAACCTAAATTATTTCATTAATAAAGTTGTGTACAGCATTTTGTGCATAAATTGGTTCACTTTCTTCTTTTTATTCCACAGAAATTATAGATGCGTACCAACAAGCTGTGTGTGTGTGTGTGTGTGTGTGTGTGTGTGTGTGTGTGTGTGTATAAATGTGTCTCTTAAATAGCATCGCTTTTCTCATTTCTCTGGAACTCCCTCAGTCGATGAGGGAGATTGTGAACTTAGACTTTTCTGTACTGACTTCATGCAGATATTGTAGCGAGACATAGGAAGTAAAGCCGAGGCTGCACATGTCCCCATTCGCGATCACGTGCGAGTGCTCTTCCAGCTTGTGTATATCATTTGAGCTGAAGTGTGTAGGCCTGTGTGTGCTTCTCTCTCCCTTCCCCCTTTTCCCTAAACCTCAGGCCTGTATTTACCCCAGGCTCAGGCAGCAGCGTGAGAGAGATTAAGGTGTGAGATTAAATGGACATCTATGTGAAGGAAACGGAGACACATTTGCGTAACAGCTTATTGTATTTTGCACTATAATATTTTACAATATTTTAAAAATACACTGTAGAGCTTGAATAAAAGATGCGCATGCGACGTGAGAGCTTTCCAAGCTTTTTAGAGAATGTTGTGTTATGAGATGGTCAGTGGTAAAGGAAGCAGCGATGTGGTTTGGAGAAACAAAGATTGAGCACTCTGGAAGATGTGCTGAAGAAAAAAATTAAATCAAGAGAATACATAATATAAATAATAAATAATATATTTATTTATTTTTTACTCCACATGACAAGTCGGTATTAAATTGTGTTTTTTCTCCAATCCCACAAATGTAATTCTGTTCGCCGAATCCAAGCTTCTCGGTTTCGTTTACACACTTTGCTGGAGTTGAGGTGCCGGCACGCAGTAGATTAGAGTCTTCGCTGATCGGATCGATGAAACCATCTCCTCTTAATCTTCTAAGGCGACCCCTTTCTGTTCTTCATCTCGCTTCAGGAGCTTAAAGCACAACTCTGCCCCAGTAGGTTCATTGTGTGTTCGTTCTTTCGAGGTCCAATTGTTGGCTCTTGTCTGCTGTTGTGTCTCTCGTCGGGGGAGTTTAGGATTAGACTCATCACCGCATGCTTCGATCGTGTTGAACCGCACCGAGATGAACTTCTCTTCTCATTCATGATGTCTGAGATGCCACTGTGGGTGAAATGAGCTTATATCATACACACAAATAATGGTTGATGGCAGTGTTTGCTAACAGCACCATCGCGATGGGCGCAAACACCAGCTGTTTCCGCAAGGATCGGCACCCTTTGTGATTCCGTTGAGCGAAACGTACTATGCCCCTTTCAGTCCAAGGTGCACCACTGTTGACTTTAGGCCTTTGGAAGCCTTCATCACAAAAGCTTTGCATATGAATAGAACACATGAACAGAGTCTCCGAGCGCGATCCAGACGCGGATCTGGTTGGATATTTCAGCAGGCCGAAACAAATCTGGCTGTAAATCAGCAACTCGGCTTTTCTCAGCACAAACCCGCTCACACGTTCGAGGAGATCCTTTTGTTGCGGTTTTATTCAGTCATGTGCCTTTATGTACCTAAATAAACCCAATGCAGCACATTGGGTAAGAGACGTTTGTTCAGATTGTCATTTGTTCTTATTTCTTTGTATTTTATTTAGTTTTTTTTGTAAAAAACAAAACAAAAAAAACTAGTAACAGATCAAAGTTTTAGATTCAAAGGGACATTTAAAAGTAACCACTGGTTTCAAACAGACACACAAGTTGAAAATATTGAAAATACCTCTGTAGTAAGTGCAGTGTCAAAGTGTCAAATTTGGGTGAAAAAGAAAACACTGTTCAGCAGATATTCCAGTCAGGGCTTGTTTTTAAATCACTAGCTTCATATGTGCTTATATTTTTTTAAACATCTCATTCCACATTTAGTCCCCATTTGCTATTATAATAACCTCCAATCTTCTGGGAGGATGTTCCACTATATTTTGTGCTCATTCAGCCACAAGGGTGTGCAGCCTGCGTTCCAATTCATCCCGAGGGTGTTCACTAAGGTTGAGGTCAGACCTCTATAGCCGGCCCCTAAAGATCTTCCACTGGATTTGTGAACAGGGACATTGTCAAGCTGGAACAGGTTTGGGTCTCATCCAAAGACTCGAGAAAGAACCACACACGGCTGGTGTTCTAAGTGGTCCAATATTTTTGTTAATTCAGTGTAACAAGCTCACAGCTAAAACTGTTTTCAATGAAAGGCGACTTAAAGTTGATCGTGGGCCAAAAACAAATATCGAACTTTACATTCAAAATAGTTTCCTGGTTTACTTTTAATAGTGTTTGAAAATAAATATATAAAAAATATTATTCTGTTAATATTAATTTGCTTAACCAATGCAGTTTGTTTCAAATCTGTAGTTTAGTGAAACATGAATCCAAAAAGAATCAAATTTTTATTGTAGAATAGTTTAATGCCTAATACAGTGATACAGACATAAAACTGGTTATTATTTTTTATGCATTTATTTGTTATTAGTTATGGCATTTTCTCCCTATTATTTCTATCTATCTATCTATCTCTATCTCTATCTCTATCTCTATCTATCTATCTATCTATCTATCTATCTATCTATCTATCTATCTATCTATCTATCTATCTATCTATCTATCTATCTATCTATCTATCCTCTCTCTCTTACTATATACACACATAAAATGTCTGTCTTTCTTTCTTTTTTAATTATGTGTGTGTGTGACTGAATGAATGATGGCTGGATGACGACTTCCCACATCTACTGCAGCTCTGGTGTTCTACTCAAAGCTAATCTGAAACTTCCGAAGCGCTCTCTTCTTAATGACGTGAAGACAAAAATAAACTGTCCTGTTTTGAAACAAAACCTGTCACACACCGCCGATCATGCGAATTAATACGTCGCCTTAATACGTCGCTCTGTCGCACAGTGTTTTCCGTTATGCCACATTTATTAGTCTATTTGTTAAATAAAAGGCGAAAACAAGTTGGTTTGGGGCGATTAGGATTAAAAAAAAATAAAGTCCTCACAGGACACTGTTTATTCATTGCTCAAAGATACGATGGCATTAAAAACCTACATGCGTCGCTACGTGCATGAACAAATCACGACTAGATAATTGTTCATAGATACCCGGATCATTTTCATGTTTAAATCATTTTCATTTTGTGCATCACTGCAAGTGTTCTTTCCTTTTTTTTTTCTTTTTTTTTTTTTGAGGAACACATGGTGTTTCTGCAGCTGTGTCTTTTGTCTCAAAAGTGTCAGCTGAGCAGCTCTCATCTTCCAAAATACTGCATCCCAAAATACACACCATTTTTTTTTTTCCTGCACTCGAGTCCAAACAAGGCTTTCTCAACAAAAAACAACCCGGCGTTCTGAGTGGAGAACGACGCGGTAAATCTCTCAAACCAGCTGTTTGAGTCTACTCCCGGGCGACTGCTACGTTTTCTCGCTCCTGCACAAACAAACAGCCCTGAGGACAAAACACACCAGGGTTCGATTCAAACAGGCAAAACTGCTCACATCATACTTAAGGTCATTAAAGGAGGGGGGGAGGGGGAGAATGCTAGGTGTGTATGAGCGAGCGACATGAGGAGCTTCATGTACGTTTATGGATACATCCTCATAGGCCCAGAGTCACACGGAGAAACATTGACCATGGGTTCATTTGTATTTTTTTTTTTTTTATGACTTCGAAGGGAAACAAGGTTGATGTCCTGCTTTAGAGATTAATTCCTTTGACGCTCACGTAGATTATGTTCTCGGATTAGAAATGGTGAAGTCGATCGCTTCTTAGTCCTCGAGCTCTTTTCCAAATCTTTTTCATTGTTTCCATTGTGCCTCAGTGTTCTGATGGCACTTTTAATGACGTGTGAAATGAGCGCCGTGTTCAGCCAGGTGTAGATTTGCAGTTTATCAAGTCTCTTTTTTTTTTTTTTCCCCTCTTCTCCCCCACAGTCTTTGTGGGTCTGGAAAAGAATGTTAACGTGTGAATGCAATTAGTTAATGTGTGTGTTGGTGCGGCGCTTCAGAGGTGTAATCTCCTTGGGTAAAATCTCCTTAAGGGAAAGCGCTGAGGCAGCAGATCTCCCTGCCTCACCCCTGTTGCTGTAGCGACCGGCGCCCAGCAGATTGGCGATGGCAACGTCCACCACATGCCTGTCACTTTGGCACCATGGTCTTCAAGAAACATACATGTGAATACGAGTCATCACGTGCCAAAAGTTATATTCTGGAATTTTCCGCAAAGCTTTCAAGTGTTTTGTCGATGAAATGGCGCGTTTTCGGCATCATTAATCTCTCCATTTGGCGCATGAGCTGGAGGTGGATTTATTTATTTCATCATTTTTAACACACCCAGGGGGGTAATTAAAGGCCTATTAATAATTTAGCCTTATTTAATGTCATGTAGTCAATATTCCATGGTGCTGCTGAATTCCCAGTAAGCTTATCATTTTTACAGTGACAAAAATGACAAGTACACAAAATTCAAGGTTCGGTACAGTTAGGTGAAGAAATGCAAAACATAAAATTGCTTTTTTTTTTTTATTATTAAAATCCTTCATCATTATTAGCAATTGTGAACATCCTGTTTTCATTTTTCAATTTTCAATAAAATGCCTGCTTGGTTAAATAATATATGAAATAATATTTTATTACAATAAAATGTAGAAAATAAAACAAATCAAATTAATGCAATACACATTTTTTATTATATTGATTCCATTTTTCAAGTTTAGTAATAATGATTAAGAAAACCAGTGACACTGCGATCAAAGTGCGAGGCGGAGACTAAATTAACTTGCTTTCTGCCACGCAATATGTTTGTGAGGGGGGAAAAGGATCGCATTCGCTACACGTGTTCTGAACGGTTCGGTACGAATACGTGTAACTTTAGACCCTCGAACGTGACGCAGCATTACCTGTAACTATAAATGAACACCTACTTGTAGTAAAAAAAAAATGTAGTTGTGAGTTTAATTTGTATAATAAACACAATGGGGTTTGTGTTTCAAGGAAAATACGTTCTACATATTACAGAAGCTGATTCCTTTTCGTATATCAGTCTCATATTCCCCTAACTTGTACATCCTTCCATCTTTTCCTCTTCTTATCCAGACAATGGAGCTGAAGGTGCGGCTGTGCGTGCTGCTGCTAGCGCTGAGCGTGTGCGTGACGCTCCAGGCGCGGGCTCACGAGGAGGACGAAGAGGAGGACGTGAACGTGGAAGACGACATGGCCAACCTGGCAGATGAAGAGATGCTGGACGAAGATGGAGAGGTCGATGTCGAGGAGGAAGGGAAGCCGACACCCATCGCCGCAGCACCTACCGTAAGCGCAGCTTATTACCTTCGTTACAAACTCCACAGCTCATCAAGCTGCTAATGAAGATTTATTTCTGTCCACTGCTCCTCCAAATCCCCAAATAACACACTCCGGAGGAGTTCTTCGAGCTTAACTCCAGTCCCAGCACACCTGAGCTGTGTAATGACTAGCGGCGTCGCACTGATTATCACCCCCGGGTGTTTGCCGATGAAACTAAAATAAAAAGGAAAACACTATATAGACAAAAGAATTTATTTATTTATTTTACCCAGCCATATGTGGTTCTTCCCCAAACATTTACCACAATGCTGAAACGCCTGTATTCAGAACCACAGGTTTTGTCCATTTGTGGACAAATTTAACAAACCATTTAGTAGAGATGCACTCATTTAAAATATGACTCTCGTAAAAGTGCTCTCTTTAAACTTTGAATAAAAGTAGATACGCATTTGCCATCAAATGTACTTAAAAATCCAAAGTACTGTAATTTTTTATGGCTGTAATGTTCCTATTATCATTTGCTTAATCAAGATGTGAAAAGACTCTGTTACTGTCAGCACAGCAGTCTATTAATAGACTAATAGACTTCCAAAAATTGTGTAAATGAGGCCACGGGTGTTGTAACAAGTTAGAGTTAGGAGTTTCTTCCATCATTTATTCCTCTCAAGATGTTCTGCTTGCTGTTGAACCGACGCTGAACTTTATGTTGGTGAAAGTAAATACCAGCAAGCGCCAATCAAGACAAGTTCAAAACGGAGCACACTCTCTGCACTGATTGGTGGATTGCTACGTGATTGAGGTTTTTATCTGCTCATAACTAAAAAGAAACAGCTGATTTCGCAAAATGTAGTTGAGTAAAAAAAAAGTGTTACAAGGTGCATAGTTTTACAAAGTTAAAGTCTCCTCAAATGGAAATACTTTAGTTAAGCGTAAAAAGTAGCTTTTTATCTTTGCGTCGTTACCGCCCACCACTGGTTTTGACCACTAACCGTATAGTTTTCAGCATTACCTCGAAAATTAAACAGCACACAGCCTCGTTCACAGGCATGATTACATCTGTCGATGTTGCAGGTGACGTATAAAGCCCCAGAGCCCAAGGGAGAGCACTTCTTTGCCGAGTCGTTCGATAAAGGAACGCTGGACGGGTGAGAGATTTTTAAAGCCTATTCATGAGTAGCAAGTTCATGCGGTTATAAGTGTACCCGGTGGGTTTAACTGCGCTGCATTCTTTCGCCAGGTGGGTTGTGTCTCAGGCAAAGAAGGACAGCATCGACGAGGAAATCGCCAAGTACGATGGTAAGCGTTTGTAGAGATCCGAGTTGTGAACTGATCTTAAGGATGAGCTGCAGACGAGCAGTGCGTTTTCTGTAGAACGAAACTGCGCTACCGTGAGACTTCCAGTAGGCGACATTTTTTTGATAATTGGTGACAGCTAGACTGTATAAAAACAGCAACAATGCAAACCAGGCAGGTAATTTTTGTTGCTTTAATTTTTTTTTTTTTTTAAAGTGGCAGCGTATTAATAAATAAAATAAAAAAAAAAAAAAAAAAGAGGATGCTTTGCTAATCATGTGCACATTGCAGTTAATGTGCTTTTGGTCAGATTGAGTCATACAGAATTGATCAAACTTCTGGTAACCGTTTCGAAATAGGAAGTGAAGTTTTTACACAATGAACACAAGTGAAGCGATGCCCATAGTGAAACATCCCAGTGCAGTCATAGGAAATATCAACACCCTTTGAAACACCGACCGACCAATCAAATTGGTGGACTATCGCCAAGTGTCATATAACTAGTGTATGTGCAGTTCGAAAAAACCCATTCCACGTTTAGTCCCCTTTTGCTATTATATTAACCTCCACACATCTGGGTGGACTTTTTACCAGATTTTGTCTTCCAAGCACAAACATATATTCGAAGATATATATAATATATACAAAGATATATTTAATCTTTCATTAAATTGGCTTCCTTCTGCGCCAACTTTGGACATTCTGGGATCGATTTTTGTTGTTGATATTCCTAATCTTTCTCGTCTGTGAAACGCTGCAGCAGTGGGGCCTCACTTCGTGTGTAACAAAGTGCATTCTGGGCAATGTAGTTTATAGACAGCGTGTGCTCTAAATTAGCGTGGACCTTATATGAGACAATCATGCGCGTTTTAAGCCCCTGAGAGCAGTTTCCAAAACGGAGGCCTGCACCCCAGGCCTCAGTTTGCTTTCCATTTTTAAAAAAATATCAGTCTTTAAAAATCTAAAATGAAGAATTTTGTAATTATGAAACGAAGGCTACGTCTACATTTATACGGATACATTTGAAAACGCCATTTTTAAATTTATTTTTATTTTGGTCTAAAGACACTCCGCGTCCACACTTTCGCTTTCAATCGTTTCCCAAAAGCTGCTCATCCACACTTAATCATCTGAAAAACACACGTCCCCGTACTACGCATAAGCAAAACGCACCGCGCTTCGTCCTGCGTCATTTCCACCTGCCATTTATTTTTACTTCCGGCTCTTTGAAACGTCACGCCAGAGTGCTGTCTCGGGTGACCGGAAGGCCAAAAGTTATTTCAATTTAGTGCATTTAATTGCTGTATTATATCAAAATTTTAATACAAATATATACATTAATTCATAAATAAATACATTTCAGATGACTCTTATTTCTGTACACTGTATTGTACTCTTATTACTGTAAACTTTGGAAACTTTCTTTCATTGGCCTGAATCCTATAGAAGCCTGTTTCTGCCACATAAAAGCAAAAAGTTTGCCTAATTCTGACTTTGTTGCTCGTAATTCTCTCTTTTTTTTCCTTCGCAATTGTGACTGTTTTTCTAGTAAACATCCGACATTTCTGGTGTATCCACCGGTAACCTTGTTGTCAGCCTGAAGTGTGAAGCTGTTGGTGTATTAACTCGGCTCCTCTGCTTCATCTGTCTTGTTTTGTCTCCTCCAAAACTGATTGTTCTCTCCAGGGATCAGAGGCTTAGTTTGATACCATGCGATTTAATTGATTGTAGCCCTTTCATTTTCAATGTGTAAAGCTTTCTACAGAGTGAGTGACGCTGCCCGACTGGCTTAAAATAAATTATTTTTATTTAATGTGGCAGGAAAACCGGCTTCCGTATAAACCTTCTCCTCGCCCTGTACACTTTTTTAGGAACCCTGTGATTGGTTGAGAATGACAAGAACATCTATCATGCTTGTAGTTTTTTTTTTTATCTTTTTCATTCTGAGTGAATAAATAAAAAATGCCCTGGGAACATACCAACCTGTGTATGCTTGTTTTCAGGTAAATGGGAGGTTGAGGAGATGAAAGAGACAAAGCTGCCTGGCGATAAAGGCCTTGTGCTCAAGTCCAGAGCCAAACATCACGCCATCTCCGCTCTCCTGCTGCGACCTTTTACCTTCGACACCAAACCCCTCATCGTCCAGTGAGTAGATTTTTGTATGCGTGAACACCCGCGTTGCGATTAGCAAAGTTCGGCTGGTTGTAGATGTTGGCTTTCGCTACGTCTGTCCTGAGCCGTGTTGTGTTTTTCGTTTTCTAGGTACGAGGTGAACTTCCAGAATGGAATCGACTGCGGCGGCGCCTACGTCAAACTGCTCTCTCAGAGCGCAGACCTCAACCTGGTAAAGCTTTTTCTTCGCCGATGAGACTGTTCGATCACCCTGCTTTATTCGCACGTACAGATGACTACTTTAAGATTTATAAAATGTTCACACTGACCCTCTAAAAAGTTAACTTACGTAGAACTCGTTTGCCGTAGCGATCGTTAGGAAAAATTGTATTATTCATAAAAAAGTGGAGTTTTTATTTTCATTGGAACGATTCATTACATGTGAGCACTGTTCTGTGGTCAAGCGTGCTGGCAAACGATTTTATCACCTGTTTAGTCGGTTGTTTAGCCCTGCCTTAGATTGATGAGGAAATACGGAACAGTATGTCAGTGGAGTAACTGTAATAGTGGTAATGCTTTGGTCAAACACTCCATGCATCATGTGACTGTAGAGGGTGATCAAGTGCACAGTGAGAATCTTCAGTCCTTGATTTCTGTCTGCTTGTCATCATGCAGTATATAACTTCTCTCCTATCTCCTTTTTCTTTCTTTCCTTTTTCCCTCTCTCCTCTCCTCTAGGATGAGTTTCTGGACAAGACCCCATACACCATCATGTTCGGACCGGATAAGTGCGGCGAGGACTACAAGCTTCACTTCATCTTCCGGCACAAGAACCCCAAAACGGGCGAGTTCGAAGAAAAACACGCCAAAAAGCCCGATGCAGACCTCCGCACATACTTCACAGATAAGAAAACCCACATCTACTCGCTGGGTAAGATGTAGACTTGTATACCTGCTTTTTTATGGCTTGCTTAACAGCTTTACAACATACCGCTGCTTGGATTCTCGATGTATATAAAGGCTATTTTGGGCATGTGGACGAGCTCCGTTTTTTTTTTTTTTTTTTTTTTTAAACCCTCTCCTTCAAACTTGATTCAGCAACACACTGAATGAACAAACGACTGATAACTCATCCTTCCATAGTCACATTATCCAGTGACTTCCATAGTCACTGGATAATGAGTGCTAACTTGAAGTTAATAAGACAAGATAACGGACAGCTTGATGTGACACTGTAATTATTCCGATTGTATTTAATGAGTTTATGAATTCAATAACGAATGCCACGCGTTCTTCTCTGTAGTGCTAAACCCAGACAACAGCTTCGAGATACTGATTGACCAGACGGTGGTGAACAGCGGAAACCTGCTGAGCGATATGACCCCCGCAGTAAACCCTACTTCTGAGATCGAAGATCCCGACGACCGCAAACCTGAGGACTGGGACGAGAGACCTAAGATCCAGGACCCAGATGCAGTCAAGCCTGAGGACTGGTATGTGCTCATTTGTGTGTTTCTAAGCAGATCTAGTCCATTAATGAATGCTGTGTGTGTGTGTGTGTGTCCCTTTTTCTGGCAAATTCACACAAAAGTGTACACTATGTTGGCAAAAGTATTGGGGCTCCTGACCTTCTCTGCCATGATTCTTCTCCACAACTCTTAGCTCAAAGCTGGAGGCACACAATTGTAGAGGACGTCTCTGGATGCAGTATCATAAAATGTTGCCTTCATTTGAACTTGGGAACCCAACCAGTGAGCTCCATGAAGATAGGGTTTACATGGTTTGTAAAGTGGAAGATCTTGAGTGGCCTCTCTGATCTCAACCCTACTGGACACCTTTGGGATGAATTGGTCCACTGGCTGCAGCCCACGCCTCCTCACCTCACCTACATCAGTAACATTTTTGTGGCTGATGAACACAAATGTCTACTCCAAAATCTAGTGGAACATTTTCCCAGAAGAGTGGAGGGAATTATAAGAGAAAATTGGAACTAAATGTGCAATGCGATGCTCAATATAGCACACATACGTATGACCAGGTGTCCGCAAACTTTTGGCAATGTGGCGTATCTGTGCCACTTTTTTCCTCCTGATTGATTGTCAGACATGGAAATAGCTGATTAGTGACTCAACTTGCCTCACTTCCTGTGACAATATCCTGTTTGAGCTGCAACAAAGAGAATGTTTTGTTTTATTTGGGTGTTTTTTGTCCCAGTTAGGTAGAGATTAATGTGGCGGGCTTGCATTTTTCTTTTTTTTTTTCTTTCGTGGATGCCAATTTGCCACAAAAATGTAGAAAACAAGCTGTCAGCACTTGTGCACTTAAAACACCAAAGGCAAAAAAGGCTTGACCGCTTGTACTTTGTACTTTAACAAATCTTCTCAGCAGTTGGAGACGTTGAATGGTATCTCCACTACTTTCATTCTGACTTCTTTTTCTCTATTTCTATCTGTCTGACAGGGATGAGGATGCTCCAGCTAAGATCAGCGATGAAGATGCAGTGAAACCTGACGGCTGGCTGGATGATGAACTCGAGTACATCGGAGACCCTGATGCAGTCAAGCCAGAGGACTGGTAAAGTTGCATCTCTCTCTTTATAAACTCTCAAGACCTTATAATAAACGAGCAGGATAATATAAAAGCTACTGGTCTGAGGTCTGAACAGGTGCAAGACAGCCTGAAGAGCTTACGGTTGATTTTTTTTTTTTTTTTTTGGTGTTAAAATCTCCCTTTGGTATGATGTCAAAGAGAAAAAGTGATCCATTTTTACTGGGCCCATTTGCGCTGTATGGCCTGAGGACTTGTAGGCCATGTGCTGTTCCAGATGCAGGTCTGAATTCAATTAAAGTCATTTCCCTAGAGCTGCCGTAACGAGTGCAGGAATAAGATAGTGTGTATACCCATCATTCTATTTTTATGTTTTTTATCTACTTATCTACTTCTGCATCTGTAATTTTCTGGCCTGTGCTCCCTCTGTCTGTAGGGATGAGGATATGGATGGTGAGTGGGAGGCACCCCAGGTCCCAAACCCCGCCTGTGAGTCCGCCCCAGGCTGTGGAAAATGGGAGAGGCCTATGATTGACAACCCCAACTACAAGGGCAAGTGGAAGCCACCAATGATCGATAATCCCAACTATCAGGTAAAGACCCAACATCTGCCACCCATGCATCGAATAACCTTAAGAATGTTAGTATTTCTTCTAACACTGGAACGTTTCTTTAATGTTCTCGTTGCTTCGTTTTAATCTGACGTTAGGAGTGAACATAAAGCTTCACATAATTTCCTTTGTATTCCATCATTAGACCTCAAACCAATAATAAACTTGTACCTCTTGAAAAAGTGATGGGAATTGGACCAGTGCACAGATAACAAGCGACATCAAATCATCCCAACTATAAACCAAAGGCATTTCCTCAGCTTCCAATTTGAATCCAGACACAACTCTTCACACACTTGAATCTTGCACATGGGTTTCTACTGATGGGTGAAGCTCCTCTCTTTATGTCTCCCATGTCAGGTTCCTTCGACAGTGAAACACATCTTGTTGGATTGTCATTTTTACGATACTGCAAGGAAATGCTTTAATTCAGCAACATGTTTACATGGGGTTTTTCATAATGTATCATAGTGTGTTTAAGTTTCTTTGTCTTATGTGAAGCTGAAATGTTTTATATAGTAATTTAAATGTTGTGGATTTAATGATTACTTTGCGTCTGCCATGTTTCTAACATCTAACAGGTTGCTAAAACTTAATAAACAAGCAAGCAATCTATACACGACCAGATCATATATACAAGTAGTAGTATTGGGACACCCCAGACTCACAAAGTCTGGAAGTATCACCAAAAAAATAAAAAATAAAAATATGGAACCGTAATCTGAAGTACTCCTTATAACCACATAGTCAAAACCCTGTGAATAATATTGTAGCGTCATCTCATACCCACCTTGATCTTGCCATGGAAATAGCCACCGATTCTGGCATGGCTTTAAAAAAATAAAAAATAAATAAACAAACTATATTCCCCTGGTCACCAGTTCTACTTCATTTTGTTGATCAGCAAGAGTCTGTGGAACTGTTATAGAAATTTAGTTGGTACAATTTCTATAATAAAATCCAACTAGTAGTTTTATTTAATCTACTGCTTTTTAACTGCTAACTTAAACCAATAGGGGATTAAAACCTCCAGTTTCTATGGGATCCCAGTCTGGGGAAGGAAATTGACTCTCAACCAAACTTTCTAGCATGCCTCATTAAAATTTTTTTTTTTTTTTTTTGCAAATAATTGTTTCGTTTTCTACATGTTAATTATATACTCTAAGGCACATTATAATACTTTTAGAGCAGAAAGTGTTTATTAATCGCCTCAAACGTTCTGGGTTTGGCTTTAGGGAGTTTGGAAACCCAGGAAGATCCCCAATCCCGACTACTTTGAGGATCTGCACCCGTTCCGCATGACCCCCGTCAGTGCCGTGGGTCTGGAGCTCTGGTCCATGTCCTCAGATATCTTTTTCGACAACTTCTTCATTACATCGGACCGCAGTGTTGCTGAAAAGTGGGCTGAGGATGGCTGGGGCCTGAAGAAAGCCGCAGAGGGAGCAGCCGAGGTACCAGGAACTTTCCATTTTTGTTCGTGTGTGTGAGCATTTGGTAGAAGAATATGTACAGTTACTCACTGTGTTTTTGATGTGCTCGTCTATACCGAAAGGTTTTGTATCCAGGCCACTTTCAAACACACTCCTAGCGCTATAATTATTTCAGAGCTACGCTAGATAAATTTGAAAAGTAATTGTTAAAGCTGCAACTAACAATTATTTTGATAATCGATTAGTCAGACTTTCCCCGAAATAGTTTACACTATCACTTTATTAAACTGTACCATTTTCACACGATGAGGATTATACACTTTTATACGATTTAATCGATTAGTTGCTGCATACCTAGAAATTTGTTTTAGAGCAACAAGAACTTTTATTACATAATAAAAATAATCATCGCCGTTAAAATCATATTAAAATGTGGATTTGTTCAAGATCATATTAACAGTACTTTTAGTCATTTAATTGAAATTGGCATCATATAGTTAAAAATTTCCAACACTGGTTTATTTGTGTAGCACTTGTAACAGTAGACATTGTCAAAGCAGATTTTCAGCAATGAAGGAACGTCCAGGAGGAACCGTTCATTATTTTGGTGGCTTTGGATACTGCGATTGTACCCAATTCCTAGAGCAATTTTGTAACCAGTAACCTGATTGTAGTCTCTTTTGTTCGCGTTAACATCTCATCGGAGACCCGAGTGTAAAAATGTTCACTGCAATTGAAGTCCAAAGCTGTCCTTATGATTTCTCGGTGGCGCCATCTACAGCAGAGGTGCCTCTTATCCTATGACGGGCCAAAAAATCTAAGAAAGCCGGTTCTGATTCGTTTCCTAACGATGAAAACGGCAGACAATCTCCTCTTGTCCCTGCGCCACTGTCTCGATTTCTTCATAATTAGCCATTTGCCGAGTGTAACAAAGCGTGCTGTTACCTGCCTTTTGATGTGCACATGTACATTAAAAATGGTCGCGTTCCTTTATTTTGCATTGCATTGAACAACTATCGATTTGACGCCATTCCGCTTTCAGCTGGGTGCCCCAAAGCCCAAACAACACTACTGGAAGCTGTGAAGCACCAAGGATACAAAAATGTGCAGAAAATGTGAAGGCGATACTCGGTGTTAGAAAGCATCTGCTCACAAGTATTAACCGTATCAACAATTAGGCACGGGTTTATAGTTTTGGTTCCCGAGGAATGTCTTTCATATACCTACTTGAGTAAGTTACGATGCGAGCCTTTAGAAAGGATTCACCATGTTCAGGATCAAGAATTCAGTAGTGCTGAGATGTAACCCTGATCCAGTCCTGAACTGATCATCAGTTATAATTTCTCACAGAATTTAAATCAATTCAATTCATATGAGCTAAAAGAAAAAACATTTAATACCTGTACCTTGGAACATTTTTATAATAGTGTAGTGGATGAAGATGAGATAAATCTAAGTTATAAAATTGGTTATAAACTCTTACCTCTGGTGTGTGTGTGTGTGTGTGTGTGTGTGTGTGTGCGTGTGTGCGTGTGTGCGTGTGTGCGTGTGTGCGTGTGTGCGTGTGCGTGCGTGCGTGCGTGCGTGCGTGCGTGCGTGCGTGCGTGCGTGCGTGCGTGCGTGCGTGCGTGCGTGCGTGCGCGCGCGTGCATGCACACTCTCCAGCTCTGAGAAGCTCTAATGTGTATCTGTTTCCACTTAACCCCTGAAGCTTTTCCACACACGACATAATTCTGCGTTCCTCTCCAGGGCGTGGGGCAGAACGTCTGCCCACACACACACACACAGTGCTTTGATTCTCTTTCTTTGTGCTCACATGCCATAATACTAAGACTGACAGTGTTCCACCGATGTGCTGCCAATCGAACATCATTTTCATAATTTTTATAATCATTATTATACATTTTATTACAAACTGTTCCTGTTTAAATACATCCTGAAGCTACTCTAGATGAATTCAGACTCGCACACACTTTCAGTACCCCATAATATTAAAGCTCAACACCCACACTCAGACCACAATTCCACTTCCCAGCTCCCCATCCTCTTTAGCAGAGAAACTCAGGACTTTTAGAACGGCGTGCGCTCAATGGCTTCATCTGATTCTGTTCTGGATATTTGCAATTGCATGAATTATTTGTGCAGTCTACACTACATGTGATCTAGGTTTATTTGGAAAACCCCCTTTAATTACATTTCATACATTATTAAGTAAGAAAGGAGTATCACTAATAATGATACCTAAAGGCTAAAGAATAAGGTCAAATGTTTGTGGACACCTGACCATAAGATTGGTTTTTTTTTTTTTTTTTTTTTTTTAAAACCTCCTGTTGCAAATGTATTCTCTTTTGCTGTTCTAGATTCGGCAGCTCTTGTGGGATGTTCCCAGTTTGCAGTTATCAGTGTCTATTAAAAGTGCTCCAAGGAAGGAGCAGCGGTGTACCAGCGACAGGGTCATGGGCGGCCGAGGCTCATTGGTGCACGTGGGGAGCCAACAGACAAGTTACTGTAGCTCAAATTGCTGAAGTTGATGCGGTTAATGCTTAACAAGTCACGACTGTTTTAGCAGAAACGGGGGGACCAAAACAATATTAGGCTGGTGGGCATAATGTTATGTCTGATCAGTGGCCATGAAGATACGGAACAGGTTTGGGTCTCCTAGTTCAAGTGAAGGGAAAATGCACCCCAGACAACTCGATCCATTAATTGCGCAACTTCGTACGTCAGTTATTTTTTGTGTCGCAAAACACTAACCGTGAAGCGAGTTTTTGGTTTTCAAGATGTCGTACTTTTTGGGTCGCATTTTTGGAGACTTTACAAAAAAGAGGCAAGCGTTTCTCACAACCGCAGATCCGCTGCAACACGCCGCGAGTTGGTTTACAACAGGAAGTACTCAAAGCAAAGTTGTCTTCTCTCACAACGGCTCTTTTGTGTGGCATTGTGTGAATGGTAGGTATGCGGAGGAGGAAGGCGAGTTTAGGGTGGGGGAGGCAGACGGCGATCGTCTTCAGGATTGCTAGTGTTGTAATTCACAGAGTGGGCGGAGATTAGTCGCGTTTAGCACGCTCAAACATTCCTGTTGCTCGTATGTGAACGTTGGTCAGAGATGTCTGAAATGGCCTAAATGTGTTTAATGAGGTTGAGCCCAGTTTCACCTCCTTTTTCACAGTCCACACTGACGCCAAAACGGCGTTTTCAGTTTTGGAGGGTGTGTTTTTTTTTTTTTTTTTTTTTTTATTTATTTATTTATTTTTAAAAGCTATGTTTTTGTTGACTGAAGAAAATGCTGTCTTAGTGTGGATGGAAGCCTAAAATGGAGTAAAAAAAAAAGAATTTTCAAACGAAAACGTTTTAGCGTGGACATCGTCTGTGCGACTAAACATATGGAAATAATTTGAGATTCTGACTGACACGCGTCAGAGTTTGTAACGTGACTCATGTTATAGTATCATCATTATTTCAGATGTTAAATTCTGCATACCCAAGTATGGAATTTTAAAATGTAAAATGTGTAGGAACCCAGATCTGAGGTTGTGTTCACACATTATGGCTCGTGCGGCACGTCTTTTCATGCTAGCATCTCAAAGCCACCTGCTTTGTTCCTGTGTGTTGTGGTCTATTGAGCTGCAAAGCCTCCGTTCTCTGGGTTGTACCACATATACCCAGCAAACACCGTTTACATCGCTCTTTATACCATCCCTGGCTTTGTGACGAAGCTCTTGTTGTGATAAACCGTGCCCTGTTTATTAAACTGTCCTCACGGGATCTGTTCCGGGGAATATTAGAGTAAAGGACATCAGTTCACTACAGGACAGTCCCGAGGCTCAACTCATTCATGTGTTGATAGTGTTATTGGTTTGCTTTTGAATTTATTGCCAGCATTTGCGTTGTGTATTTAGCTGCAGTATGAAACGTGTGTGTGTGTGTGTGTGTGTGTTGACATTGTGGTGCTATAATTTGTCTCCGCTCTCTGTTCACAGCCTGGACTTGTTAATCAGATGATGTCTGCAGCAGAAGAGAGACCCTGGCTCTGGGTGGTCTATGTCCTGACAGTGGCTCTTCCCGTCATCCTTATCTTTGTGTTCTGCTGCACTGGAAAGGTAGTGTGTGTATGTGTGTGTCTATCTGTTGGTCTCTCTGTATGTCTTTCTGTCTTTCTTTCTGTGTGTCTCTGTGTGTTTGTCCGTGCGTGCCCGTCTTTGTGATTGTCTGCAAATGTTCAGTGTCCTCTCTGAACCTCCCACTGTGTTGTCATTTACAGAAGAAGCCAGCAACCTCTGCTGCTGAATACAAGAAGACTGACGAGCCTCAGCCTGATGTGAAGGAGGAAGAAGAAGAGGAAGAGGAGGAGGCCAAGGATGAAGAGCCAGGTATATATACACTGAACAAACTGGTTTCATTTTCAATCAAAACAGCATAAGGAGACGTTATGAATCCTCTGTATAAAACCACTAAAAGTGTATCAGGTCCTCATTATTTAATGTCCATTCTATTAAATATTACCGACAGATGTGATTTATCTGTATAATAACTTACTGCAGCCCAGCTGTTAGTATATACAGTCTAGAAATCCACATCTGGAAAGTGACACATGCTTTTTCTTTTCTCGTCTCGCAGAGACGAAAGCCGAAGCAGAAGAAAGCCCTGCAGAAGCAGCTGCACCAGAAGAAGAGGAAGCAGAGAAACAGGAAGACAAATCAGATGAGGTAAGAGGATTTGTTGCAGAAGCTTTCCAAAGCTTTTTTTTGTTTTTGTCCCCCTATAAGTTTAACCTTTTTTCAATTTTTTTATTTATTTATTTTTTACACGTGTACAGTTCAGTGTTTTCGAATGAGTCATGAGAGAAACAGTTTCTAGTATCACCATAATCGCCTTTACGCTAGTTATGAGGAGGCTGATGCCTAATCATTCGGAGACACGCGTCAAACGCGCCACCATTTTAGAGGGAGCTAATTTTTCTAATCAGAGTACTTCGAGATTTTGAAGGGTAACAGCACAGAATGCAGGAGTTATAGCAGGTTTATAAAGGAGTACACCTGTGTAAGCAATGCTTTTGTTCAAGATTTTTACAAAATACAAAAAAGGCCAAAATAGAACCCCTAACATACACTATATGGGCAAATGGAATAGGACTTTTTCGTCCATATGTGGTCCCCCCCACCCCCCCACCCCCACCCCCAACTCTTAGCACAAAGGACAAGTGATTGGATAAAATGTCTTTGGATGCAGTAGCATTCCATTTTTCCTTCACTTCAACTAGGAGACCCGAACCTGTTCCAACATGAGAATGCACCTGTGCACAAAAACACCCGCTTTGGAGTGGAACATCGTAAGTTGCCTAACAGTGGACAACAGTATTAGGACACCTGACTTCCACCCACATGTTGTTTTCCAAAGTGTTACTATAAAAATAAGGACACACGATTGTATAAAATGTGGATGTTGTAGCACTAAATTCTCTTACTTGAACAAAATCCAAACCCTGTTCCAGCATGACGATGTCCCTGTGCACAAAACACCAGCTCTATAAAGATATAGGTTACATGGTGAGGATTGGAAGATCTTCAGTAGTCTGCTTTTGAGCTCTGACCTCAACCCTATTGAACACCTTTGGGATGAATTAAAGTGCTGACTGTACCACAGGCCTCCTCACCCTACATCAGTACCTGACTTTACTTTACACAAGCGCACTCCAAAACCTAGTGGAACATCTTCCTAGAAGAGTGGAAGTTATGACTGCCAAAGTGGAATGAGATGTTAAGCACATACGAATCTTCTCGTCTTATAGGTGTCCACAAACTTGTATCCATAGCGTATATACACAAAAGGTCACTAATATCAGTACATTGATATTAAATAGAGTGGTTTAATAAAATAAATAAATTAAATGGCTTGGATTCATGCTGTTATCAACTTCTTGGATCCTAACTAACATCAAGTTGCGGATTATCCAAATATTTTCAGGAATCCGCAGCGGGAACGAATGTTCAGGAGCGTTAAAAATAACATTTTAAACTGTTTTCACTAACAAATTTCATAAATATTTTTTAAAATACATTATTGTATTAAAGTGACAATGTCTAGATTAATTTACTAAGGTACCATAGGGGCTGCGGCGGTGCGTCCAAAATTCGCGTATTTTCAGAACTCGTCTTGGAACGTAGAGTTCCGGGGGAGTTGCTGTAATGAAATGTTAAATCAACACCCGACCAATCAGAATCAAGAATTCAGATATCGATCGATCTATCTATAGATCGATAGATAGACATATACATGTGTGTGTTTGTTTTTCCCTAAATGAATTAATTATTTTTTTAAACCCCCTCCTTCTTTTTTTTTCCTGTGTAGAAGAAAGAGGACGACGTTCTGCGGAGGTCCCCAAGAAGCAGAGTGCGACCTAGAAAGGACTGATGGACTTTTAGTGCATCTGCTGAACTGCAGCCCCTCTTCTGTGTTTTCCCTTGTATCTTGACTCCCTCCATCCTTCCCTTCCTCACTCCTTCCCTCCCTCCATCGCTCTCTCCTTTTACCCTTGTTCTGTCAGCCTCTGGTTTTCTGCTCCGACCTCACACGAGTGACGACTGAGAGAAAGCAAACAAAGCGGTCCGGCGAAAACTGACGGACGGGAAGAGCAGGATGATGACTATGATAACGACAAGCATACATAGAGTAGTTCTTTTTGTTTTTGTTTTTTGTTTTGTTTTACTAAAAAGTAAAGAAAGAAACATGATCATTCCTTAAATGTGCTAATGCTAAAGTAAATCCCCCCTCTCTATCTTTTTCCCAGCTTTCTCTCTCTCTTTCTCTTATTCACTCACACTCTCTCTCACACACACACACACACACACACACACATACACACACACACACAGTGCTGGCCTCCAGCTGGCATCTTGCTACACCTCTGGCTAGCGTAATTCAGAGAAGGTGTCAGAATGTGGCAACACTACAGCACCATGCGTCACACTCGGATTTTAAGCAGACAGGCTCATCGATCTGAATGCGAACAAGAAGACCTCAGACGTTGCTCTTTTTTTCCGGAAAGGTGGATGGGAAAAAAAGGAAGGCCGATGGCACGTGACCTTCAAGTCTTTCCCCGGAACCATCTACTCAGTTTTTATGATTGGTTTCTTTATGCCAACAGAGCCATCTTTTCTCAAATTCCACCAAGTTCTTTTATTTTTGGATCGGTTCTTGCCATGAGCTAGAGAAACCCCCTTTGTACTTGCACTGTTGAGATTGGGTGGAAGTGGGCACCCGTTAGGCTTTAGGTTCTAGCACACAGCTGTAGAACGCATTTCGCTCGTTTATTTTGTGAATGTACGGTGAGTTCTGTTTTTTTTTTTTTACTCCATTCTCTTGTTTACTAATATCTCTGGGGGGTTTTTTCCCATCACCTGAATATGCTTTGTACTTTTCATACTTTTTTCCCAATTATATCTGAGGCTAAGAGAAGGAGACGAACAATTCAACTGAGCTGGCCAGCAGTGTAGGAGTTGTAGTTTGAGATGAGCAAACAAGACAGAGTATTTCCATGCTGCCCATGTGCTTGCCCATGGTGAATCATAAGTGTATCTGTGCCACCTCTTTCATTCTTCCACCGGTGCGTTAAGCCAGATATCGAACCATCTCTGATGAGTGACTCAGCTCGCCTCACTTCCTGTGACCTCATACAGTCAGAACAGCAGCTGCGGCAATGCTTAATTTTTTTTTTCTTCAATAACATTTTCATTTTGAACAGTAGAGGAAGCGGAAAAGTGTAAACGCAATCTGTACCCTCAAATGATTAACCCCAAAGACATGAAAACGGCACTATTGCAGCGCTGACAGAGCGCCACCTAAAGACTCCATGAAGTTTTGATTTTACTGACGTTGCTGAGCTCTATTGAGAATGTTGCTGCAACTGAAGTTCTGTCCCAAGCTTATAAAGAGCTGGCACTTTTAATGTAAAGGAGTCTACCATTCACTTTCACAATTCCCATATCGTGCTGCACTGCTGCTATTCTAACGGTCTCTCGCTCACTCGCTCGCTCTCTCTCTCGCTCTCACTCAACCTCAACCTGTTTTGTCCAATTGTCCTTTTTTATTTTTATTTGTTTTTGTGTAATAGCCTGACATGGATAAATGTGCATACATGGACTGATTGAATGAATGATACAACTTTCCTGGTTGCATATTGGGATCAAGAGCTACATGAGGTTGAGTGTATATTTCAAGGAATAGTGTGGAAGTAGGACTGGGGGGTTCAAACATGTTACTTACAAAACTAAAATAAACAGATCCTATGAAAGACGCATGTCTTTTCTCAATCTAGGTGTTGTCCTGAATTATTTGGTGATGGCCAGGCCATTATATTATATAGAATATTTTCCCCCTTTTTTTTCCCCCTGTATGATTGATTCCCTTAGAGTTTTTGCTTTACGCAAATTGTTTTGATATCTGCGTGTCAATGTGAACTACTTTCTAGTAAGGCTGTCCATGAATTAATATTTTAGATAGAGCTTTACTTCTACTTTTTCTTTCGTTCTACTTTTTTCCCCCCACTTGTTTTATTCGCTCTAAATCAGGAATTGTATGAGTAAAGGTGACGACCTTTAGATTCAGTCATCTCATTTGTTTTTGATGAATAAAAAGAAATAATCTAATGAGAATACTGTGTGCGAAGATGTTTAACACTGTTGTGCGAGTCCAAAACAGTTTAAAAACCATTAAGCTTCCACCTCCATGCACATGACTGTGGGTGTGAGGCATTCTGTTGCAAACCTTTCTACGTTTTACATGAGTTCTGTTGGTCAAAATGTCAAATATGGACTCGTATGTCAGACAGGATTTTTTTTTCACTCATTCATTGTTCCAAATTTTTTCCATTTGACACAGTTTGTTGCAGGTAAAGAAAAGGAACATGCATGTGTCTCAAAAACTATAAAATACAAGGGGTTTGCAAACTTTTGAAAGACACTGTCGTTGTACTAGACCACTAAATGACTGTGTTATTGGTGTTCCTGGTGACTCTTCACAAAGGCATGCTAATACCGAACGAGTTTTTCCTAGGGCAGAGTTCTGCGTTCGCGGCATGTGGTAATCACATGACCTAAACCTCTTTTTGTTGTATTGAATGATTTAAAATTAGCTCAGAGTAGGAAGTATGTCACATGAGACTGCTATTTTTGGGAACTGCAAGCAATTAGTACATTTAAGTTGTGTCATTCTGCATGATATGGGTCAGACAAGGCCTTGGCAAGAAACTTGGTAGATGCAAAAACAATTTGGTGACTAGTACATGCACTGTATGGTGATCTGACCTTACTTTCTAAATATCTGGGAGATGTTTCTCATTGTGATCTGGAGAATGCAACTGTTCAATAGGTACATTATATGGACAAAAGTTTGTGGACACCTGATCATAAGATTTGCTTGTGGATTTTGGGCATCTTATTTAATACAACAATAACTTTCACTCGTCTTGAATGATGCGGTGATTGGTGCTCATTCAGCCACAAGGGTGTCAGTAAAGTACAGATGTTGGGTCTGTCAGCGGTCCAATTCGGTGTTCAATAGGGTTAAGGTGAGAGCTTTACAGCAGGAATCTTCCACTCCAAACCATAAAACCCTTATCTTTATGGAGCTGGCTTTGTGTACTTTGTGTCATGCTGGAACAGGTTCAAGTCTCCTAGCTCAAATGAGGGGCAAATTTAATGCTAGTGCATCCAAACAAAGACACGTGGATAATTGTGTTTGTCCATATAGTGTATAAGCACAAAGCACCATAACGTTGTGTCCAAACACTCTCATATTAACTGATCCAACTATCTGACAGTTTCTGTTATCACCTGGACAAAAGTATATGTACACTTCTGACTATCCCATCTGTATGGGGTTCTTCACCAGATGCACAAAAATGGATAAATAGTTAACTCAGTAATGCTCTTATAAGAGAATGGAGACAAATCCTCTTAGCCATACTTTAAAATCTAGTAGCAATATGGGCAATATGGGTGTGATGTGATGCTCAGGTCCAAATATTTAATGAAGTGAAGGGAGAAACATTCGTTTGGTTGCTATTATGATATAGATTAAGATTCATATATATATATATATATATATATATATATATATATATATATATATATATATAAATATATATATATATATATATATATATACATTAGGACTTAAAACATCGTTCTTTCTGCATTCTTGAACAAATCACAGCATCATGCTGTAGGTCGAACAGAGGGGCTCAGGGGACCCAGATCTGACTCTTCTGATTCTACAGGTTTCATCCCAGTCCTTTATCCATCTCCCAACTTCTAAAACATACTAGTATGCAGTTTTGTTTATGTCTCTACTGTCCTCTAATGTCTTGTTCCTGGGACAGGCATTGGCTCCACCACCAAGCCTGAACATGACAATAGAAATGAATGGCCAACATTTAATAATAATATATTTAATATCATTTTCATGTTTTCAACAAATAGATTTGATTTTGTATTCACCGCAATCAGGGACTTTATCGTTTACAGTCTCGCGTAGTGGAAACTCGAGACACGAACTGTATGACAGACGCTCGAGCGTTTCCTACGCCGTAGTGGAATGTCCCCCCCTTACTCCCGGCGCGAATACGTCACTGAGATACTCTGATTTAATTGGTTATTTGTCCTGCCCATTATTGAAAAAAAGGGGGCGGGGTAAATAGTGGAGCCCGTGACGCTTTTCAGAAAAAAACGAGAAGAAAAGAAAAAAAAAAAAAAAAAGAAAAAACTTGTTACAAGATGGCGGCGGCGACCTGCCTGTACACTGGAAAACAATAGAAACCAGCGGAGTGAGAGTAGAGTTTCATTTGTTGCGCTTTTCTTTTCACCCCGGTTAACCGACACGGGGTCGGGGGACGTTGTTCCGGGGTCGCGGGTAAACTTTGAGCCCTGCGCGGTCGCTGAAAAGTGATTTATTTCGGCATGCTTTGTTATTAAGGCTAGCTTGTTAGCTTTGCTACATCCGTAGCTTGGCTCGCGACTCTCTGGGCTGTATAGATTTAATACGGATCAGCTGTTAGCCTGCTAGCTAGAGAAGGGGGGAAAAAAGTTGTAAAAAGCGGATTAAATTGTGCTTTGGTGCTTTAATGGCGGAGACCGTTTTTTTGTTGGGGTTTAAACCGGATGGCTGGTTGTGTCAGAAATGTTGCTCGTCTTAAAGTTTGAGGCTGCGAGAGGAGAGAGGGAAATGATTCAGCTGTGAGAGACAAAGTTGGAGGGGACAAGTCTTCATCCCAAACCTCTTTACCGGATCTTAGCGAGATCATTAAATCTACTCAGTTGATTTCTCATCACGGCGAATGATCTCTCTATCCATCAGCTGTAAGTAAAACCGCAGTATCTTCACTTTTCACCCAAGAAAAAAGTTTTTGCAGGGGGGAAAAACCCCGTGCTCATCGCGTTACACTCTGCTGAATTATCCTGGATGGAGTATTTGTTTCTTCTGATATAAAGTTTGATCTTTTATCATTGAGATGCTCTGGATGGTAGGGAAGTATGCATTATATACGTGTGTTCATTTGTAGGGGCTGCAGCTCGGAGCTGGGTGTGAATCGGTGATCCGGTTTTTGTTTGTTTTTTAAAATCGTGCGCGTTTTTGTTCAGATTTTTGTTGTGATTTGTGTAGGCGAGTTGGTGTGAGTTGTACGAGTGAGAAAAACTCAAACGCTTAACTATGCGGGCTTTCCAGCACTCGATGGGCAAAAATGAATGCAATTGAGTGTGTTTGGTGAAAAGGAGGAAGGTGAAGAGGACGAGGGTCCGGGTCGCTCACACACTCAACTTAGTTAAAGCAAAAAAAAAAAAAAAAAAAAAAGTAGTAAAAAAAGTGCGCGGACATTTTTTTTAAGAGGGAAAGAGAGCGAGCGCCTCGGTGTAAAAGGTGCGAGTGTGGTGAGGTGAATCGCTATGGCGGATTATGTGGTGTCGCGGCACACCGCGGTGATGGAGCGGCTCCGGCGTCGCATCGAGCTCTTCCGGCGTCATCACAACAGCTGCGAGAGCCGCTACGACAACACGGCCATGGAGCGCCTCGAGCTCGACCGGCAGCAGACGTACGCGCTGCACCAGCGCTGCCTCCAGACCAAAGCCAAGCGCTCCAACAAGCACCGGCAGCCGCAGACGGCGAGCGAGCAGGCGCCCCAGAGAAGCACCGCGAACGCGGAGAGCGCGGAAGGAGCTGGAGGAGGAGGAAGCGCGCCTGGAGATCAGAGTCGCAACAGCACTCTGATTGCGGTAAGGACATCTGATCACTTCCATCCTAACCGCACTACACTCTTATTAACTGATCCAACTCACTAAAAGTTAGTTATTCACTTGGCCAAAAGTATATCGACACACCTGACCATTCCACCTGGACGTGGTTCTCCAGCAGTCCACAAAGCTGAAAGCACACTACACTATAGTTACCTCAATAGGTGAACAGCACAGATCATCTCAGCTCTAAAATCCAGTAGATATCCCCATGAGATGTTCAGCAAACACATTCAGGTGTTATGTGATGCTCAGGCTACTTTTGCATCCCCTCATTCGGGAGATGCTTTTATGCCTATTAAGCCGTTTCATCAGCAATAAAATGTTAACAGTACAGACACCAAGAAATTTACCACAACAGGAGCAAGTTTCTAATGGATAGATGAGGGGTTAGGGCTTGACAGTAACAGCAAAACCAAATCTTCGCCATCTGGGTCAAGAAGCTGTAAGAAATCGCGTCGATAACTTGTACTGAACGCTTTTTCCCTGTTTAGTTGAAGAAGTACAGAACCGTGCTAAGTTTTGCCAGCGATAAAACTTTAACATACAGGAGCAAGAAAGTTGCTACAAAAGGAGCGAGTTTCTAATGACTTGTACGTGTGTTTTCTTTGAATCCATATTTCCGTGTCAATTGTTATCGGATCACAGTATTGATTTAGCAGCGGTTTAATCAGTGGCAGTGATTTAACTAGTTCGTGATTACTGTAGTGAACATCACGATTGTGTGAATACAACGTTAAGCTTTCTACCTGTAGCTGGCTTTAGAACATATCCTTTAATCATCCTGCTGGATATCGCTTCTTTTTAAAGTGTTTAATATCTCATGACTAACCATGTTACCAGACTAAATACTTAAAAGAATACCAGTCAACTTTTCTTCCCCCCCTTCTAACACGAGGTGACATCAAATGCATTGACAGTCATGGAGATGTGTATACAGGTGGGACTAAAAGGATCAGATTGCTGAATTTTGAGAAACCGTTGGCATTTGGGTCTGTGATTTTTCTTTCTTTCTTTCAGAGTGTGACAAAGAGGAAAAGGCACTGACATCACCAATCCAGGCGAAAAATAAAATCGGCCTAGCCTTTGTTAAATCAGAAATTATCCCAGGTTTTTCTTGCCCACTTTTGGGCAAGTCATCTCAGCTTAGCTCAGATCCTCAACTGCAGAAATACAAACGACACCTGAATCCGACAATCCTGTAATCTATAGATACGTTTACATACACTCTAATAATTTTTGATTGCAGTTGATACCTGAATAAGAATGGATCTGTCAAAATACTTATTTCTTAATCAGGGTGGTGGAGTCTAAGAAGGCCAAGCTTGACTACATTTAAAAGTAGTTGGGAAATCCTTTAATAATATATTAAGTAGACAAATAATGGGCATGTGCATCACCGTGCCATTGTGCAGTATTGCAGTCATGTAAGAATACGTGGTCATTACAGATTTATTATAATTATGGCGTGCTCAGTACTTAAGGTCAGCACAGATACAGAGTATTCAGGGCAAATATTTCTTGTGCACTCATTCCTAAACATATAAAGGTGTTGCATAGGTTATGTTTGATTGCATTGTAATTCTTATAATTTTTTTATTAGCTTATTTTAAGCTGTATGTAACGTACTGCAGACAGAAACTCTTCTTTTTGCTTTGCAAAGGCTTTTTTCTTTTTTTTTTTTGGTGAAGCAGAAATAATTGAAAAGTTGTTAACACTAGCAAAACGATTACAAAGCCGAATGCCCTGACCGGACCCTCGCGCTTTCCTTTGTCATGGTAACCGTGACACAACCCCCCTCCTCTTCCTTAGAGCACATAACTTTGGATCAGGTTACATTTAACATCCATTAAAAAAAGCAGTTTATATACAGTGTGTCTATACCTTGAGGTTCATAAATATTTGGACACAGTATTTGTTACAGTATTTGGAGATGAAATTAAATTTTATATATGTTGCACTTGAAGTTTTTAGGGTTTGCTGTTTTATTTGGGGGTTAAAATATATAATCGTAAGTGAAATGGTAGTTTTTGGTACATGGAAACCATTTGCATTTAAATTTTGCTGATGCTCATGTTTACTGTCATCATGTCCTATTTGATTTTGGTGCATTTTGCTGTTTATTAAGTGAAATACATGTGCAAGTGGATTTAGTTCAGGTGTCTTGACATGTCCAGTACTGAATATAAAAATGTTTTGCTTTCGAAGTATGCTTTAGGTCGTTGTAGCTTGTGGTGGAATCTGTATAGCAATGAATGCTTCATTGTCAGTAAATACAGTGGTACCTTGACCTACGAGTTTAATTCGTTCCGTGGACTAGCTCGTATCTCAATTTGCTCGCACATCACGGCGATAAGCGGAGGCGGAGGGAAAACTAGCTTACATCTTATAATAAACACAGTTCTTAGTCTGTTGTTTTTTTTCTTGACTGTTGACTTTGACAGATTCATCGACCTCCTAGTGGACCTACTTGATCATCCTCATTTTACTGTCTTCTGGGTTGTTTGGTGTTTCTTAGCTCACCAGTGAGTTCCTATTTTTAAGAATGTTCTAATTAGGTTTGGGTTTGTTTATATTATTTAGCCCAGTGTTTCTTGCTCCTCTAGCAGCGGTGACTTGTTTGGACTTACTGTTTAAAGATAACACTTAATCTGCTTACTAATAAGTGAATCTGTGCTTGTAAACACAGTCAGTGTTTCAAAACAGTATCAGCCCCGTATGTCATAAGTACTTAGTGGTAACTGGTGCTCACATCTCATTTGTAAATGATACATTAAGTGTTGGTGATATTGGGAGGCCATTAAATTTGATCATGTGTCACTTGTGTAAGTGCTGAAATGTGCTTGTGAGCTGACGAGTGACTGCTCGTGTCTGACCGACCTGCATATGATTTCATTCGGTTGTGGTGCCAAGATTTGATGAGTTCAAGTGATAAGTGTAGCACGAGAGATTATGTGCAGCTCTCCCCAGAATAGAACATGCATGTAGATTCTTTATCTGATTTTGCATTTGTTTAGTCATCACCTGTACAAATACACTATTTGGACAAAAGTTTGTGGACACCTACCCATAATATTCCAGCGTGCTCTCTAATACCTAATCCCCCCATTCAGTGTTTGCTGGTGTAATAATCTCCATTCTTCTGGGTAGATGTACGACTAGATTTTTGCAGTGTATTTGTGGAGATTTGTGCTCATTTATCCACAAGGGCATCAGTAAAGTGAGGTACTGATTTAGGGTGATGAGGCATGGGGGTGCAGCGTTTCAATTCATTTGAACAGATTGAGAACAGAGCGCTATATTCACTCAAGAGCTTCACACCAACCCATGTAAACCATATCTTCATGGAGCTGGTTTTGTACACAGGGTCACTCTCATGCTGGAACAGGTTTGGTCTTCAAAGACACCTATACAATTGTGTCCCTCCATCTTTGTGTAATAATTTTGGAAAAAAACACAAATAGCTGGAAAAGTCCAGTATCCCACTGCTTGTTTTTTTTGTATAGTGTACATTAAACACTGACTGATCAAACCATATTGGCTGATCAGAGTTAAAAGCTTTTTGAATAAACAGAATGCCCTCCACGAGGCTGGTTTTCGAACTTTAGCTAATACACTGGCAACATAGTTTTAAGAGAGTAAGATGCAGAGCATCATTTGGTGCACAAGGACAGAGAGAGTTCATTAGAAAGGAGCCGCTGCTTCGGGCAGAAGGCTTTAGATTTCATTGTGTCTCAGAAAACACTTTTACCATGGCCATGTCTTGCTTAATACCAGTTACTGAAAATGAGATGAGTGCGGTTTCCTTCCTAATAAACACACTGGTGATGTGACTGAGCAAATGTAGACTGCAGTGAATGACTAGCCTACCTTGACTCCACAGCCCTGTTGATCGTGGTTTTGTCCGTGCAAACAGTTCTGCAACTGTATCTGTATACTTGGTTGCACTTGTACTAGAAATTCCTTGTTTGTTTAATTTGATCTCATAGAACCGTGCATGCTGTTATCTTTTATAGATGGCTGATTTCAGATATCTATTGTGTTTCTCCATCGTGCAGTGTGCTGGCTGTTAGGTTTGTGTAAAAAAAATTACTCGTCCCCACATGTTCTTATACCTTCACAATATCCAGTGATTGCTCTGCTAATATGTTACCAGACTTGCCAACCAGTAGTATTTTGCATATCAGCAGAGTGCGCTAGTATGAGCTTGTACAGGGGCTTTTTTTGTAATAAATGAAGCACTGTGCCATCTGACATGAATCTGTAATGATTTGTGCCAGGTTTTGAATTTATGAATTTTAAATGACATCACCTGGATGCCCCATGCTTTTCCTTTACAGTATCACTAACAGCATTACATTTTTATATTTTATTTTTTGCAAACAAGTGTTTAAGCACTATTTACCACTAAGGAAATATGAAATTGAGTATAGATATTGTGGCTGATATTGAGAAATGGAAGTTTCCTTTTATAGGGAAATTTATGTATAGAATATAGACTGCTCAGCACGATGGTCAGCTCATTTCTTAATGCTAAAATGAGTGGTTTTATTTATGAATTTGATTAAATGTTTTACCTACCTTTTTTTTTTTTTTTTTTTTTTTTGGCCAGTTTATTCTCATAGTTATTGCTCGCTGCTGGTGTAATGATCTTGAACGTGTCGGCCCTGACCTCCTCTGATCCCCATGAACTCTGGTGTTCACATTGTGATCCTTGCATTCAACATTCTTGATCTACTTATGACATCAAGTTTCAAGTTCAGATGCTGACATAATTGTTTATTAGCTCTCTATTCCAGCACACTGGGTGTTTGGTTAAACATGGAGCGTTATTCTGATTTCTGCAAGAAATCAGGCGTCGTCAATGAGCTGCATGTTTTTTTATTATTATTATTTTTATGCCGCAAAATGACAACATGGTAAATCTCATTCAAGTCTGTACACATTCGTTCTGCCTTGACCTTTAGTGTGAGAATAATAAACCTTTTGTAATGCTATGTAGAATTTGGTAAACAGCATTTGTGTTAATAAAATGTGTAATGATTAACGTTGATTCACAGGGAATTTGACATCTTTGTATGCAGTATATAGCTAGATTTTGTGGACCCCTGCCCATAAGATTGGCACATGCTCTTTGAAAACCCCGATCCACATTAAGTCGCTGCTATTGCACCCCCTACTCTTCTCAAAAGATGTTACAATAGATTATAGAATGTGGAGGTTTGTGCTCACGGTGCGCAGTAGGGTTGACGTCAGAGCTCTAGAGCAGGCCACTCAAGAGCTTTCACTCCAAACCGTGGGGCTGACTTTGTTTACAAAGGCATTGTCATGCTGGAACAGGTTTGGGTCTCCTAGTTCAAGTGAAGGGAAAATGCAATGCTGCTGCATCCAGCTGGATTGGAAGATTTGAGTCAGAGTGCAGGGTCGGCCATGATATGGTGCCCCTGAAGCACAGAGGGTTAAGGGCCTTGCTCAAGGGCCCAAGAGTGGGAGCTTGGCGATACCGGGGCTTGAACCCTCGACCTTCAGATCAGTAACCCTGTGTAATGCGTTAGCTATATATGGTTGAAATGACAATAAAAGCTACTTGTCCATGTGATAATGCGAGAGCATGCCTGCTGTTTGATTTGCAATATAATGTCACTTGTAGGTGTTATATTTAAGACTTAATGCATTTGACTGATTAAGCAAATGGTATGTTTCTCTGTTACATTAATACTAGATCTGGATGCACATGGAATAATTTTTATTCATTAAAAACCAGGATAATGTAACTAATCCCCAGCATGCTCACAGATTTTTCACACACATGTAAACTCTGTTTAACACATTGAAAATTTGCTGTGTAGCCTCTTTGCCTCAGAACTGAGATTTCAACTCGCGCTGCCTTTAATAGATTGATGTGCCAAGGATGTGACAGCTGCAGTCTGCTTCGTGAATGCACATCATGAGGCATCCTCTTGGCTTATTTCCAACCAAGTGCCTAGAAAAAAGAGGGAAAAAAACAACAAACTGCTTTACCTTGCAGCAGAATGATTACCTGAAACGTGATCCCAATAAAAATGTTCTTAAATCGTATTAAACTGAACCCAACTTGCATTTTGAAAACTGAAGCTGGAAGACTTGAAACCAAGCGGGAACCCAAATGGCTGCATAACAAGCTTAAAATCATTTAAAGTGGCACTGACCTTTTAGTGTGTGAGAGCCAAAGTAAAAGGAAAGGAAATCTTTACGCTTACAGACAGTTCGAACTGCAAAAAATGTCACTGCAGTAGTTTTGCTACATTCTTTTTAATAGTAGGCATTTCAGCATTTCATACAAGTGGAGCTGCATTATTAAATAATAATAAAAGAGCCAACCAGGTTTCAGTGTTTTAAAGCTGACCTTACACTATATGGATTAAAGTATTAGAAGACCTGCTTTTTCCAGCTATATGTGGTTCTTTGACAAATTGTTACCTCAAAGTTAAAGACGCACAATTGTATACAAGAATAAAATTTTCCCTTCACTTAAACTAGGTGACACAATAAAGATATGGTTTATATGGAGTAGATCTTGACTGCACCCCAGGTCTTCTCACCCTACATCAGTAACTGACTTTACAAAAGCTCTTGTTATTAAATGAGCACAAATCTGCATAATCACTCTGCAAAATTTAGTGGAACATCTTCCCAGAAGAGTGGAGGTTTTTATAGCAGCAAACAGGGACTGAATGTGGGGGACAAGATATTCAATAGAACACCAGAATAATATGGTCAGGTGTCCACAAACGTTTGTCCAAACACTGTATTTGGACAGGTGATGAATGTGCGACTAAACAGGCAAGTTTTTTTTTTACCGTTTTTATCGACTACTTCTTTAATAAAAATTCAAGTACAAGGTCCAGTGTGTTAAACACCAATCAGCTTAACAAAATGTATAATAAATAAATGTTTATTTTATTTAAACACACTTTAGATAAGAGTGTATTATACAAAACTGTGCATTACGCAGATATTTGTTTTGCGTATTTATTTATTTTTTCTTCTAATTAGATAATTGTGTATTTATCTTTTAAGTTTGATTAGTTTTTACAGATTCATAAAAATTTTTTGTTTTAAACAAGTTGTTTTTCGGTGAGTTTATGAGAATTGAAATCCTCTGGCAAAGCTTTCTTCGTAATTAAAACCACTTGGAGTGAGATTTATTTGGCTCTAGAGGCCCATTTGTTTAGCTGTAATAGGAGGCTGTATATTGCCTTTTAGCAGTATAGTATTGTTGTAGCCAGAAAATTGTTGGAGTATTGCAGAATATTGCTTAGGAAATATCAAAAGAAAATTGAAGCCCTAATCCCCCACCTTGTGTTGTTTCGATCTTACTTTGTCTGGACCATCCTTACTGCTCTGCATGCAATGACACTATCGTATGTCGCAACACCCACGTTTGGAACTGGCTGTATGCTGGTCTTCTTTGTATCAGAATTACAGTGTCAATGACATTTCTTACACACTTACTCGATCCTATTTGCTTATTTCAGTGAGTGGAGATGTACTCAAATTGTATATTTCTTCAGTAATGCTTGAAAAAAACTTGCCTTTTTATCAGGACATTATCAACAACTTCAACAACTTCAACAAATTATCAAGATGTCTATACCCGCACCCCACACCGATGCAAAAGCCCGCCAGACCGATGCTTCTTGGGGATGCGGCTAGGCTTTTTTCTAATGAGCATTTGGACTTATGCCAAGGAATCTCACTTGTAGGATGCACCGTATTTGTGTGGTTGCCCCCGTTGGATGGTTGGAGGTGGTGGAGCAGTTTGTAATACTGTATATTTTAAATTCTACCACTTGTATTTTATATATACATTTAAAAGTGCTTTGATTCACATTATACATGATTAAAAAGGCTTTCATTTTATTGCGAAAGAAAGCCACCAATAGAAGGGCGGGCTTTGGATTAGGCAAAACTCGCAAGACTGCTACAAATGCGGTAGTGGCTGTAGGGAACCATAAATGAAACTGCACGAGTCTGGATTGTGCTGCTTGATGATGTAAGTAGAAGGTAGTCCTTTTTTTTTTTTTTTTTTTTTTTTTAATATATATCAGCTCTATTTTTAGAGGATCATATTCATGTAATCTGACATGGAGAACACGCATATTTGCACGCTGCTCTAGACTTTATCCATGATTTTCTCTTTTGTTTTGGGACTGAGATTAAGTTCTTGGATGTGAAACGATGGATAAACCAGCACTGATTACATAACTGCAAATTTCACTGCCTGTAGAGGTGATTACTACACACACAAAAACTCGCGCCAAGATTCTGTCTTAATTAAGCCGTCTGCATTACATGCAGTGGAAGTTTATTCCCCTCAGCTTTTCGACATTGCTATAGCGGAAATGTGTTCGCTCGGCTTTGGCTGCGAATACAAATAAGTGTGAAAGTTTGTTAGCAGACGCTTCCAACAGAACGGGGCGTGAAGCCCACTGTGTCACTTGCAGGGAAAGCATAAAACTCGGCATGATGGGTATTAAGGGGCTGAAATCCCATATGAAATTCATTAATTGCGAATGGTGCCAGCTGCTAATATCGACTCAGCAGAGCGACGTGAACAGGACGTTTAACACTGTCTCCAGATGGCGATTGAGAACATTATCGCTGTTGCGTTAATTATCTTGAATTACATCACAACTTGTTAAAGGTCCTAAACACCCAGGTCATGTGTACGTCCTCTCCAATTTGTTAAATTAAGGAATTTGTATAGAGGCTCTTGTACGCTTGTAGTAAATCATCCTACTTTCAGTGTCGCATATCCAAAGGAAAGAGGCGGATTGGGGGACTTTTTGGATGACTCTGGCCTAAATTCACACCTCCCCCCCAGATTACCCACACAGATGACTCACTTTTATTCTCATTGCTCCATGACAGCTGTGTATCTGTGTGTATTGATGCAAGTGTCCTTACTGGACCATTACTTTGCAACAGCAAAGTTGCTTCATATTGCTTAGGCCAAAGTACACTGCTCGATATATGGTGCATCCTTAATGGCCTACAAATGATTTTACAACATACCTAGAGAAATTAGTCTACCTTGGTGGCTGTTGCAAAATTGGTCTGAATTCAATGGATGGAGAGTCAATACAGCTACAGTGATGCTTATACCACCCTTGAAGAAAGCATTACTCAGTAGAACACCTCTCAACTGCAAAGCAGCTGACCTACATTTGCTTTTCCTCAGCTGCTGATACGCTATCGGCCTACAACACGAGTCAACAAAAAGGCTCTTTCCACCGCCCAAATATTGCTCTTCCTTCTAAAGACAATGTATCATTGTTGTTCTGGGAAACGCAAAAACCAGTTCCAAGACTTTCCATCTGAAATGATACGCTTGCCGTGTAAGAGCACCATCAGCAGCTGAGCACTCATCGTCGGCTTGCTGCTTGGCGTAAAGTAATACTAAAGCTACGGCGCTGCCAAGCAGCTCCCAGTGGTCTCCGTGCCTGGTTTGGTGGCGCTTGGCCGAGGTGGGCAGCCCTCGCTCTGCTTCATTGTGGCCTCAAAGGCGGGCAGAGCTCGGCCAAGAATTCGGCACGCTCTCTCAGCCCCACTGCAGCCGCAGCGCCGCCTCTTTTGTTGTGGCCTGTACATCCATACACATGGTAATTAGCCTCATGTGGCTTGGTCCTGTGGTGGCCATGGTAGTGAAGAGGGCAAGTCATGAAGGCAGCAAGAGGGAGGAGCGGAGGGGGCTGGTGAAAAAGATTAAGAGCAGAGGTGACAAAAGTGGTTTAGTAAAAGAGACTCGGGAATAGGTTTTGGGAACGTGAGAAAGGGTGTGCATGTGTAACTTGAGGGAGATGATGTCGTGCAAAAAAGGGAGACCAGTTTTTCTGGTTCAGAAAGCCCTGCAGTAACTCTCCTCTTAATGGTTTTGTGTGTGTGTGTGTGTGTGTGTGTGTGTGTGTGTGTGTGTGTTGGAGAAGGTGTTAAGAAAACTGCTTGGCAAGCCCCTAGCTCAGCTTTGCTTTTGTTCATATGAAACTGCTACTTCAGCTTACTGGGATTGAAGATTAAACATAAGGCTTGTAGAGGTTTGAATGTCTGTGCATTTTATATACAGAGTAAATTATTTTATATACATACCTTTTGGCTTTCTTGATGAGGCCAATATATTTTCTACCAAATGTATAAATTGACTTGGACCGGTGTCTTCTGAGTAGCTGTTGATTGCATCTGCTGCTACAGACTTTTACTGTGTGTGTGTGTGTGTGTGTGTGTGTGTGTGTGTGTGTGTGTGTGTGTGTTTTTCTCCAAAAAATAACTCTTATTTCTTATGTCCACTAGCTTCAAGAGACGGTAAAGAGGAAACTGGAGAACGCCAGCCCACCTGGTAGCCGTGACCCGGTAAATGGGTTCAGTGATGGTTACCCCCCAGCCAAAAAGTCAAGTCGAGAGGATGCTTTGGGTAGTCTGAAAGGCTCATCAAATGGAGGCATGCCCCCACTTTCACCCTTGGACACTAAGCATGGTGTGACTGCTGACTTGGCACTGAACGGTGCTCCAGCAATGGGTTCAGCAGATCAAAACGGCATCTCGCTCTCCGCGGAATCTGACATCCGTCTGAAGGAGATGAAGCAGGAGCCCATGGATGACATCTTGCCTACTAGTGGCGGTAACGGTAACATCATCCTGCCTGACCTCAACCTGAATGAACAGGAATGGACTGAGCTCATGGAGGAGTTTAATCGCTCTGTGCCTTATGAAGAAATCCAAGAGCTCTTCAACGATGGCTTCGAGGACCGCAAGGAATCCGAGGTGCCCTCTGGCCCTGTTGCACCTGCCAGCCTCCTCCCCGCAGATCTTGCTGGTACGGTTAAGGCAGAGTATTCCCCTGCACAGGCCTCCTCTGCCTTTGAACAGGACACGCGCACTGGGTCGCCGCACATACCACCCACTTCATCTGGGCCTCCGATGCATGCCAGCTCCCCAATAATGCCATCAGCCTCTGCCTCCTCTCCTGTGCTGTCAGGACATCAGCATTCTCAGCAGCCTAGTCAGCCCAGGGCGATCCAAAATCACCTGTTGCCACCCAAAGACTTGTCGCCGGCACAACAGCTGCAGCAGCTAGCTGCTCGGGAGCAGCAAAGAGCGCAGCTCATGCAAAACCAGCAGCACCATGTCCAGAAACAGCAGAAACAGCAGCAGCAGCCGGCCCCCAAATTTCACCAGCAGTCCAGTCATCCCACCACTTGGCCGAGTGCTCCCCCTAATCAGAGTCCACTTGGAGGTGGTGGGTTTGGCCTGGAGAAGCCCACTAGCCCCTCGCTCTACCCCCCAGACTTCCAGAATCCAAAGTCCCTACTCATGTCTGGCCAGCAGCCCACCAAGGGCTCTCCAAAATCCACTGCCCCAGGAGCATACATGCAGCCCGGTGGACACCCAATGTTGGGTCACGGGGGAGCTGCATCTGCAAACCTCGGCCATCAAGCAGCATCTGGAGGACAGGCAGCCATGTTGGATTACAACAACACCAAACCGTTAAGCCACTTTGAGGCTGGAGCACCAAGAGGCCCTGCGAATACACAGAGCCAGAATAAAGCAGCAATGCTCAACATCATGCGCCAGCAGCAGCAGCAGCAGCAGCAGCAGCAGCAGCAGCAGCAGCAGCAACAACAACAACAACAACAACAACAACAGCAGCAGCAGCAGCAGCAGCAACACCACCAGCAGCAGCAGCAGATAAAGCCGAGGCCTGCTGCCATGCCGTTCAGACCACCAACACATCTGCCCCACTCGCAGGTAAGCATATTCCAAAGAATTTTACTTAGTTACCTACTATTTATTTATACATAGTTTATACATAGTTTTAGAATAAGTCATATGGTGTGAATATGGTGTTATTTACTCCTTTACTTAGAAACTCGTTAGGTTTGAAGAAAGCAGTGGATTTATTGAAGGTGTTAAGACAACCTTTTGATTGACATTAATTACTCTCAAGCATGAGAAATAAGCAGGTTATTTCCTTCCAATGATGGGAAGATCTGATCATATTATTGGCTTGGTTCTTTGAATCTTGTTTATCAAAATGAACGACTCTTTTATTGAATCATTTAGTTCATTTGGTTCTTTTGATTAGAAATTAAATATGTTACATTTTCAATCGGTGGATCCCCAACACGCCAAATGGTTTCAGTAATGAAAATATGACAATGCAGCTAAGGACAAATTATTATAAATTGAATAGTAGCCCACCCCTCATATTTTGGTCCGTGTCATTAGTTCTTTTGTCACGTCATTCCCATAATTATTGTAACAAACGTGTCATGAGTCAGACCAAAACAACCTGATCTACAGCATTATGTAGCATCTTGTAACAATAACGTCCAGATTCGGACCCAAAAAACCTGATCAATTGTGTCTGGGAGTCACGTTATGAAACAAATGGACGGTCGAGAGGACGTATGAGATGAACTACTCAATTCTGTTTCCTGTACATAACCTACACAGATTTGGCAATGGTTTGCTCATGCACGTCTAATCACATTAAAGACTCGTTCAAAACGTACAAATCGTTCATAAACAGCTAATCACTATCTCCTATGTATTGTCCAGTAAAACAAATAGATGGTGTCCTAGACCCTTTATTTATCTACATGTTAACTCTGTATGTACAGAATAGGACAGAATAGAAAACCCTCTCTGTGCGACATGCTTTCAATAATAAATTTGGGAAATTCTATGGAAGGGAAACATTTTTTTTATCTTTCTTTCTTTTTTTGTTTTTAAAAGCTGCAGAACTTATTAGTGATCAGGTAGCAGCTATAGTTTATTTTTTTCTTGCATGTTATTAAATTCAGATCATCGCTTTCACACTCGTGTGCAAAAATTCAAGTGAAACTGAACCTCAGCATTGGTTTCTATTACAGTAATTCACTAGCTGCTTCGGATCTAAACATGAACACTGTATGGAATTGACTGAATGTGTGTGTGTGAGTGAGAGGGGGGGGGGGGTGACTTCAGTTACAGGTAAGTGCAGGCGTCTTTAAATGTTGTTGTTGTTGTTATTGTTGTTGTTCTTGTTTGGTTGTGTTCTGGAGGTGTAGTGTGCATGACGGTTGTGCTGGGGTTGCCCAGTGTGTCTGGCAACATGTTTCTTGAACCTTGGGGATGAACACAGTTTGTCTGGGTCAGGCAGCTGGTTGCTAAGGAGCAAAGTGCTAGCAGGCATTCTCTCTCTGTCTTTCTCCCTTTCTCTTTCTCACACACACACACGCACGCACGCACACGCGCACACACACACACACACACACACACACACTGGGATGGGGGCTGGTATGGGCAAGCGAACGAGGAGTTAGAAGAGAAGAGCGAGTGGGAAGAAGGGGGACTGAGTAGGAGAGAGATGGAGGGAGGGACACAGGGACGACAAAGCAGTCTTTCATGCAAAGTTCCTCCCCCCTCCTCTGGCTGTCGTCCTGCGAAGAGTATTTTGGGATTGGCCCCTGTCTCTCTTGCGGTTCTCCCTATTTAAATATAGCTGCTTAACCCACTTATTTCCCCCCCCCTTTCATGAGATGAACTTTTTGCTCTTTTTCACGTTCCTTCAAGCTGTCTTCTACTGCCTCACACCACATTTTACTTCTTCCTCTGTCTCCTTATTCCTCTGTCTCTTTATCTCTTTGTTTTTCTCCAAGCCTCTGCCTTCCAACTGTAAACTGCACATTCTCGGCTGGAGAAAAGGAGGCGTCTTACTCTCGCCACCCTATTTGGCTCTTGTCACCGTTTCATGCACACACCATGACCTTGTGCACATGTTTGTGTGTGTGTGTGTGTGTGTGTGTGTTTTTTTTTTTTTTTTTTTTTTGTGTGTGTGAGTGAGAGAGCGATAGAACATGAAAATGCTTGAATGGAAAATGTATGAATGGAAAGTGGCCAGGGATTGCATCCTTGGTTTATTTTTAAAGCAGCTTACAGGTGCTACACTATCGTATTTGTCTGCGGTTCAGTCAAAATGCTGGTGTAGTTCTTGGCTGTCCAGTGCACCCACTCCAGAACTCATAAATTGTGCATTCAAATCAGTCAGTGGTGTTTTATGTCCTAGTCAGTTTCCTAGTCAGTTGTATCACAGGTCCTTGATGGAGAAAGCAACAGCTCAGAGAACACATTGTTTTTATGTGTTTTGCTCAAAACTTGCACTTTTAAAGTAAAGTGACTTAATATAAATGTTTTCCGTACTTTAGATTTGAGTAATACTGCTGATTTGCTCGTTTTGCTTATTGTCGTCTTCCCTCTGCTCTTGACCAAAGTTTTGGTACCCCGCCCTCTAGTGGAAGGAACAAGTCCTGTGCGGTTGTTGTCGAATTCTTAATTTTTGAGTCTTATAGCACAATGCACATTGAATGAAGGAGCACAGACCCTTGTGTGAGCACAGCATTTGGAGATATGCTATAAGTGCACTATGTGTATAATATGTATTTATTTATATTGAAAACAAAAGCACCAACTTTTTGTTTTTGATTGTACATTTAGATGTATTTGTGTGACTGTAGTTTGAAACACTATAGAAATTAAGTGATGCAGTTTTTATGCAACATAACAAAAGTTATGAAACATTTACCGCTTCACTTTCTGCACTTTTTTGTTATATTGCTCTTCAAAGAAAATTAAACCAATACTTTTGCTATCCTCAATTATTCATGGCGCACATTAAAGCAATACAAATGCTACACCATGTATGTTTGTTAGAGCAGTATACAAAATTTCCACATTTACATTGCAAATAAAAGTATGGTGTAATAAAATTGCACGTTTGCTCTCTCTCTCTCTCTCTCTCTCTCTCTCTCTCTCTCTCTCTCTCTCTCTCTCAGCAGGAGCCCGGTACTTTCCAGTCTGCCCCTCACGTTGCAGGTCCTGGCGGTCCCATGGTAACGCAGCCGGGTGCCAGTAACATGACAGCTAATCATAATAATGCAGCATATCTGAGCAGCCTGCAGAAGCAGCAGCAAATACAGATGCAGAAACAGTTCCTACAGAGACACTTAATGGCCGAGCAGGTCAGAGAACACATTTTTGCTTATGGCGCTAACGTTCATCAATGTATTCATAATTATATGATTTTTAAACATTTTCACTGTTATTGGGTTTGAGATGCTTAACATTAAACAAGGGGTGAATATTTTTTGAGTAATTAAAATATTACAATAATTATATAAGTATTTGAAAAAGGATCAGTTGTTTGTGTTGATTTTTGTTTGAGTTTTGTTTGTTCGTTTCCTTGTAGCGCGATTATGATAACCGACTACTTCTGTGTGTCCCTTAATCTTCTCGTAGGAGAAACAGCGGCAGCAGCAGGAGCAACAGCTGCAGAGACACCTAACCCGTCCACCACCTCAGTACCAGGACCAGCAGAACCCATCTACCCAGCAAAACCCATTCCAGCAGCAGCCACAGGTCTCCCAGTTTCCAGGTACCCATCCAATGTGCTTAAAGCTCGATCCCCACAAGCATGTGTTCTCTCTCTCTCTCTCTCTCTCTCTCTCTCTCTCTCTCTCTCTCTCTCTCTCTCTCTCTCTCTCTCTCTCTCTCTCTCTCTCTCTCTCTCTCTCTCTCTCTTTAAAGGGCCTGTGTGTTAAAAGCTGCTGCGTCACTCTTTCCATACAGGCACTGCTTTGTTCCCGGTAAAACATTCTGCCTACCTGATATGCAAAGTGTGCTTACTGACTCATTTGAATCGCAAACAGAAAGGTCTAGCAGTCAGTTATTAAATTTGATGTTTTGGCTCATGTATTTTTTTTTTTTTTTTTTTTTTAAGGATAGACTTGAAGTAAATTGTGACTGGTGATTAGTGGTGAGCAGTAATGAAGTAAATGTAATTAGTTTTTTGTACTTGAGTATCTTTGTCACAAATCTGTACTTGTACTACTATTAATAGTTTGGTGAGCTAAAAGTAAAATTGGAGTCTTTTCGCATAAACTTGGAGTCTTGGAATTGGAGTCTTTTGACGAAAATGATTATAGGAACATTTATTGCCATTAGAAATCATAGTACTTTGGATACTTAAGTACTTTTGAAGGCGAATACTTTTGTCCTTTTACTTAAGTGAAATTTTCATGGTAGCAGTTTTACTGGAGTAATATTTTTAATATGGTTTCTGCACTTCATCCACCACTGCTACTGGCTGATTGTTATGCTGGTGTAAGTCATCAGAAGTTACTGAGCAGTAGGTTTTGCCTGGGACTGTGGCAATATTTACAATATTTAATTAAAAAAAACTTATGTTCTACATTTTCAGACCCTTTTAATTTAGTGTCCTTTCATTAACAATAGGGAATGTTTCCTCTCCTCTTTCTGTTTTAGGTTCATCTCAGTCGATGGGCAGCGTGGGCTCCATTGGCGGCCCGGCTCCTGGCGTTCAACACATGTTTCCTCAAAATCAAAGCATGATGGGAATTGGTCAGGGTGGAGGTTCTGCGCCAGGTGCTCCTTCGGCAGCCAGTCAGGCAGATCTGAGCCTATCAGCTTGTGCAGGTGGACTCGAGCCCCAGCAGGTTCTTTATAGGACCATTAATATGCACCCGTCCAACACGAACCAGCAAAGAATAGCTGTTTCAGCGATACAGAACTACAGGCACAACGTTCTAGCACAGCAGCAGGCCCATCTTAAACAGCAGCAGCAGCAGATGGCTCGTATGCCCAATGCTATGGGTAACAACATGAACTCCATGCCCAGTTCAATCCCCAACACCATGACCAGCAATATCCAGGGTGCAATGCCTCCGCAGGCCCAGTCATGGCAGCAGCAGCATCCTGGACTTCAGCAAGGTATGGCTGGTCAGCCTAATAGCAACAACAGTGCCTTACCTGCCGGCTTTCCGAACCCTGGTTTCCACATGCAGCCCAGGATGACCAAGCTGTCTACCAATGCACCGTTCACCCAGGCTGGCTTGGGGAATGGTGCAGCTGGCAGGCCCATGGTGGCTATGAACCCAGGGCAAATGATGCCCAACATGGCTCAGCAGAGAGCCAATAGTGCCACCCTGGGACAGCAGCAGCCTCAGCAAGGACAGCCTGCACCTCCTCAGTCACAGCAGGTGCTGCCCGATCTGGGGCCGTTCGGGCAGCCACAGGGTGGTCAGGTGCCTAATCGCACCGCAGGCATGCAGTGCAGCCAACCTTACCAGGTCAACCGGACACCCAGTCAACAGATGCCTTTTGGCTACAACACCCAGTCAGCCGGCAGCTTACCCAGCTTTCCAGGGGAGAGCGAACTGGTGGACTCGTTTTTGAAGAACCAGTCCACGCAGGAATGGATGGACGACCTGGACGAGCTGTTGGCCAGTCATCAGTGATCGGCACTCATCCCCAAATGATTTGGACATTACTGTTTAGAACTGCTGTACTCGGTGTAGGTGTGTATGATAAAAGGAGTATTAGGCACGACCTGTGTGTATTAAGTATTCTGAGGGCTTTCATAAAGATGTGTGAAGCGACAAGAAAGAAAGAAAAAAAGAAATCTACTACTGATCCTGTGGCTCAGTACTAAAACCACTGAATCAAACCCAAATTTGATGGGTCAACACGCACACGAATACACACACTGCTTTTATTCGCCTTTTTGCTGTCAAGGCTACATCCATTTGCCAGAATTGGCACCTATATGCCTTAAAAGCATATAAAGAATCCGTGTATTTGAGATGTTCATGGTTTTGAGACCATAAACCTATACTGACGATCATAGCCAGCTTCCTCACTTCTTTCCCAAAATTCCCAAATGCCTTAGTCCTGAATCTGTGACCATGAATCTAACAATCTTTCTCTTGTTCAGGGTATTCATTTGGAAGTGGAGTTATGAAATTTCTGCTTTGTCAGAATTCAGTGAAATCGAGCATGCTGAATTTGGCGTTTGTTCTGTTGGAAGTGATCGTCTGATGAGTCAGCTTTATGCTAAAACACTAAAATGGATGATGACACCATTTCTGTTCCTGACACTAAATCAAATGTCTCTTCTCTTTTTTTTTTCCCCTTCAATTATTCGTAACCAATCAAATGGGGTAAAGGGGTGTCATCCATTTTTTCTTTTTCTTACACAAATCAGAAACTTCCCAATGCTTCCCTTTGCTGTGTTTGTTAAATTGGGGTAGATCAAATGTTCCACCCTGGGAAATGTGTATGCGCGTGTGTGTGCATGGGTCTCGGTTGACCTATGGCTTATCTGTCCGCATCGAGGAGCAAGTTTATTTCAGTATCTGACAGGGCCTTGTTTATTTATATATATTTTTTTGTATGTATGCATTTCTTAATGTTCTCAAGAAGATAGATCTTATTTTTATATGTACATGGTTGCGAATTTTGTAAGTATTTTATACTTTTTATTATTGTTCTCTGCAAAAAAAATGAGTATTATGTAAATATAGTTCTCTAGAAACAGCTGTGTGGTGTTTTTCATGTTGGGGTGATGATCTTTTGTAAGTGTTTATGGTAAGAAAAAAAAGTCTGCCAAGTGCAAGGCAACCGCTCGGCTGCAGATCATTTTGCTGCACTAATAAATTTTTATTATAACCTTCAGTGTAGGTCACTATAACTTAAGTCAGGCAAGAACATGGCTGCTTCATCAATTCCTTTGCCCTTCCTTAGATTTTAATTCACTATAAATCCATGTCTGTTCCTTAAATACCTTCAGAAGAATTGGTAAAGCAAGTATGTGTAGTTGCTTGTTATGTTTTCTTCGGAAGCTTGTGATGTCATAAATTCACCAACTAAATAAGAAAAACTAACTTTATCTGACTTCAGGTGACCAATAAGTGTAACAATATTTTTTTTTATTAAACTTGACCTTTAACTAAAAACCTATCCTGACAGTGCCACAAACATCCATGCCTGTGAGCTAAGTGGCAGGATCTGCTTTTCTCAGAGTAGGAAGGATTTTATATTTAATATGTAAATCAGCCAATCACAGGTGTCCCTGAGTTCATGTATGTGGAAGAGAACAGCTATCAAGCAAAGATTAAATAGCCAAAAGGATAAAATTAACTGGTTTTACATAGGAAGTACATATTAGCGCTAACATTTCCTGGGTGGTAGGTTTAGGTTTAGTTGTATGTTGTATAATAGGGGCGCGCTGACAAGTGGTGGGAATTGACATGAGAATATTTTCGGTAGGAATTGGGGCCGGGCTATTCGTGATTTTGAGTTAATGTTACGGTCCCATTGATTTGTTGTTCCCATGAAATATTGTCTATAGAAGAGAGAAATGTGTTTATTATTAAAATGGTCCGGTAGTGGTATTTACCGATAGCTGGTTGGATTGTACTTGCCAATAACCGATTAATCAACTGGTTACACAAACATGAAATCATGAAAATGTGGAAAAAGGAAAAAATGAAATTAATTTTTACGATTACATAATGAAAAATTCGAAATACTAAAAATATAGTGCTCTCCGTGCAGCACACAGTCTCGCGTGTAAAAACAAACTGCACATGGCACCAGTGATTAGCCTCTAGAGGCCGCTCTAATAAAGACCGCGGATGCAAGCCAGAAAATCTATCTCGATTTTTGTCGTTAGTTCCAGCAATCAACTATTGGTGTCCGTTAATCGTCAAAACCGATGAAACGGTCAACCTCTAGTTTTTATGCATGGTCTTGCTACCACGTAATTCGATAATTACATAAACGGGCAGGTACGCAGATGTTTCTATGCAAGCCACATAAAGCACAATGGTCTTTTAATGTTATGGAAATGTTTGATTGCACACATTTAGTTGCTTTAACCAAAAGTAAATCGAGTAAATGCTTCTGCATTGTTCGTTTCTCAGTAGAGGAATATGTGCAGATTTGTTCTGGGTTAATCATATGTAATTTTACAGATTTGGTGGATCGATGTTAGGCATAAAAAAAATACTATAGAAATAATCAGATATACTTCTCCTAATTAGCATTTAAATGAGTTGCAGTGTCGTTCAGAAAATGTTCCTTAAATACTACTTTAACCAGATGCTTGATTAAAGAATAGAATAGAACATTCACATTAATTCCTCTATAAGGCACACTTCCTGTTCAATACACTTTAGTGCGGTGTGGGTGTGCGCTTGACTTTCACCCACATGTGGACAAATTCGCATCAGTCTAGAAACCACAGTGTGGATGATTGTTGATCTGAGCTGCTGTGCATTTCTGCTGAACGATGCTTGACCAGGTGGTGTGGGTTGCTGCTGTTACAGTGCTTGGAGTTCTGGAGCAAGGTAAGAGAAAACTTCAACTGCACCTTGAATGCAGTCTATATGTATTTTTTGGGGTTACATACAACATGAAAACAGCTGAGGTAAACAGGAATTATACTTCAATAGATCAAGAAGTTCTTAACCTGTGACATCAATTGTATACTGAAATGCATATATTGATTAATTAATGTAATACAGTATGATCATTGTGGCCACAGGAACCTGTCGAACTGATATTAGTACATGTTCACTAAACTGCACCTAGAAATGTGCAACTATAGTAGAAAAAAGTTATATGAATAAAGATATATGAAGAAAAGAACCATTTAGTACAGTTAAGCATGAGGTTAAAAACAGTTTAAAAAGCATCCACTGTGTCGCCTTGTTGGCACTTTAACAACAGCTTTCCAGCATTAGATTTTGAGAAACATGACATTTGAATGCACTTTGAATGGTGGTGATGCATACACAAAAACCTGCTGCTGTTAATAGCTAATGAATGAAGCCTTTATTACTCTCTGTGCCAGCATACTTCTCCCTGCAGGTGATTAAAGCTCGACGGAAATACTCCATCTCTCCTCCGGCTACCTCGGGACACCCTGATTTTGAGAGGGTCTTCAGAGCACAGTGAGGGTTTACATACACACACATGTACACATTGTTCCTAGAGTTTTGAGGACTTGCCATGAACATAAATTTCTGTTCTTTATCTCAGTAACCACAAGCAAAGTATTGGCTCTTCGTTTTCTCTCTGTCCCCAATATTTGGAGAACCCAAGCGTTTTTACTTGTGGTGACCACCCAATGTCCACACAAGGCCAAACCTATGAGACATCTCTGTCCATTCTGCCCTGTCTCCCATTTGGTTCCCAATGAGTCAAGAGTCAAGTCAAGAAAGTCATAAACGCCTACATACACAGGTTATAGTACAAATGCAGTAATACTGTAGAACATGAATAGACCTTTGTTACTTAGAACTCAGCAGCGCTGTGGTATTGCAAATTATTACAAACTCTTTTAGCATCCCATGCAAAATGTCATCCCTCATTTGCGGTTTCAAACACGCTTTTCCTCATCTGCAAAGTCTTTTCTTTTAAAATAATTTCTGTAACAGACAATTACATAGGCCAGAGTGACCACCAGTATTATTGTGGAGATTTCTTATGATTTTAAAAGTATTTATTATGTCTCCTAATGCTTAATTAGGTTTTGTTATGCACAGTGGACCCATGAGTGTTACTTTTCAAGAGATATATAGCCTATTAAAAGAGCAATATTAGTATCCTTATTACATTTATTGCGTTTTCATTGCTATTGAAATCAAAACATTTACTTAATGTATTTATGTATATGGTTGGTGGGTGAATCTAACAAATAATTATGTTAATAACCAGAGGTCGACCGATTTTACTGATACCAAGTACCATGTTGATACCACGATTCATGTTGAATCGTACGATTACTGATTGATCAACCGATAGTTTTTATAATGGATACTGGATAAAAAAAAAATAAAAAAAATAAAACCACTATGTAAAATAGCACAGAATTTTTTTTTAAACTGTACAAAATCATGAAAATGTGCTATTGGAAATGAATATAAATATATTATTGAATAAATATAATTCTATAATTAATCAATTATAAATAATTAATATGATAGTTCACTCCGTGCAGCACCTCTGTCTCGTGTAAAAACAAACAGCAAGTGGCGTCAGTGATTTGCCCCCAAGAGGTCGCTATCGTAATGACAGTGGACCGAAAGCCGGAAAAACTATCCGTATAGATTTCAATGTTTATTATCAAATACAGATATGATTAAAACATAAAATGTACATTTAAAAATGTGTCTCTAGTATTGTTCAGGCCGTAAAAAATTTGGCAGTGCGGCGTATGCGGCCCATGTGCCGTAGATTGGGGACCCCATGCTCTAGACCAAATGTCTAATTTTAACCTCAGTAAACAAAGTGAAATATTTTGACACACATTTTTTCAAATAATTGTACATAAAAGCTGGCAATTTTTGGAGAACAAAACATTTTTCTATGATGGCTGAAATGGCCATCCAAATGTTCGCACAAGGCCAAACTTGAAATGCATGTATTTTTTGAGAACTGTTATTCTTTTCATGGCTTTACATTAATAAATGTGCCTAATAAGTTTGCTAAATTGTCTGAAATCCAAATAACTGTTGTGTTTTATTTGTAGAGCAAACTGTTCTGAATATTTTCCCTTATTCGTGATCACACTTTGGTTGGCTGGACTTTTCTTTAGCCAAGGTAAGCAACCTAAAACCTGCTGAAAGATACAGGGAAAGGCTATAATTATGCACGGCACATTGCATTTGCATAGAAACAATAATTTGTGTGTGATAGGTGAAATGCAAAATAGGTAACAGACTGCAATTTTTTTTCCAATAACAGCATTCCCTGAGTCATTTCCCCCTCTTTTACCAGTACTGCAATTTATTATTTGTTAAAGAGTGAAACATTCTTTAACATTATAATTTAATAATATAATTTTTCACTTCAGAGTCACACTATCGCACAAATAGCACACATAAACCGTCATTCCCTCAACGGCCTATTGCTTTTTTTCTCTTCTGTAAAGCTGATATGATGAAAAAGCACCTTGTGGTTTCACTAAGAAACCCCAGAAGCTTAAACTTACAGCTGTAACTGTTCCAAAGTGCTGATACTGGAGACTCCTTTTTGGAGAAATTTTCCGAAAAAATGTCTGCCTTTTAAAAAATATATAAAATGATTCTTCTTCATCTAAATCCCACCTCCCTAAACTTATCTTGTCTCTAAATTGTCCTACCTGCACTTTCCCTTTAATAAACACATCTCCAATCCTGTCCATTATTATCACTTTCATTGAAAATCGTAGCGTCTTCAACTCCAGGACCTGCAGCTCATAGCACCTTCAACTCTGCCTTCTTGCAATGATTGTAAATATTTTTTTTTTTTAGCAATTTATCCAGTGTCTGCCTTACAGAGGAATAGATTGGTGATCGTCCCTTCAGTTTGTAAATAAGTTAAAAAAAAAGTTTTACATCCTAAGCAACTCTTCACTCTTTTCATTTGTTGCCTGAAAGGTACTATTATGTTATAACCAGTATACGGTGATCAGGCATAGCTTTATGGCCACTGAACAGTTAAGTAAATAACACTGATTATCTCTTCATCATGGCTCCTGTTAGTGGGTGGGATATTCAAGGCAGCAAGAGAACATTTTGGACTCGAAGTTGATGTGTTAGAAGCAGGAAAAATGGGCGATTTGAGTTTGACAAGGGCCAAATTGTGATGTCTAGACGACTGAGTCAGAGCATCTCCAATACTGCAGATCTTGTGTGCCGTTTCCGTTCTGCACTGGTCAGTATCTATCAAAAAGTGGTCTAAGGAAGGAACAATAGTAAACGAGCAACAGGGTCATGGGCAGCCAAGTCCACTGATGCACGTGGGGAGCGAAGGTTGGCCCGTGTGGTCTGATCCAACAGATGAGTTACTGTAGCTCAAACTGCTGAGGCAGTTAAGGATGTTAATGCTTGATGGGGCAGGACTGTTTCGGCAGCAAAAAGGGACCAACACAATATTAGGCAAGTGGTCATGATGTAATGCCTGAAAGGTGTCCATAATATTGTGCCTAGTCTCCATATGTTATGCCTGATCAGTGTTTTTAGCAAAGGAAATATACAAAAAGTATAAGGTGATTAATTGGACCTTGTGCACCACATGCACCCTCTCAGGTAAAACATGTAGATACAAAATCTCCAACATACTGGACCATTTATGATAACACCAGCTACAGAATACAGTCTGGTACATTTATTTGTTTATTTGTGTGTTTAATTAGTATTGAAGAAGTTAATTATTTTTTTTATTTTGCATAGTGATATAAATTTTAATTATTGATTTAGTTTTTTTACTTTCAACCCTTGTAGCTTTGTCTGCTTTTCTTGGGGTCCTGTACATTTGTGGACGATATCAGTACTTCCATGGATATGCCGCATCTGCACAGGGAAGGTACATGATTATTGCTTTCTGTTGATATTTATGTATTAGTGTTGTGTTTATATGAAAATCTCTCTCTCTCTATCTCTCAGACTGGCCCCTCTGTACTTTGCAGCGAAGGTGCAGTGGGGGATAATCGCCCTATCGGTTCTTGGCGTGCTCTGCAATTTGAGCCACCTGTATCTGGGTGTGGATCTGTTCGGCTCTCTGTTTGAGGTGCTCGGCCTGAATCACCTCGAGTGAAAGCAAGAGCCAGAAAATACATCCCACCATTGCACTCTAATCAAAGCCTGTTCTCAGCCAAGTTTAGCGTTAATAGGCTGAGTGCACTGATACGATGATTCTAAACTTTAAACATTTTCTGTTTTGTGTATTAGAATTTATTGTGAGAGAAATTTAATAAAGAGTTTAACATGCACTGGGGGCTTTGGATTTTTTTTTCAACACATCAGAACCTTTTCTGATTTTGCATCATATTGTAAATGCGTACTACCAGTTTAAGTAATAAAACACAAAGGAGTGATGCTAAATGAAAATAAGTGTATTATTATTTAAGTGTGTATTAAGTGTATTATTATAGAAAATATGTCCACATCTTATACCAGTCCTACAGTTTATTATTTGTTAACCAGTGACACATTATATTCCTCCATTTCTGAGTCACACTATAGCATCTGTTGATCCCTCACTGGCTTATTTTGTCTCTTTCGTGAAAAGGAAGAAGCGTAAACTTACAGTTGTACCGTTGCTGAAGTGCTGATAAGATATATGATATGATAAAGAGAATCCTTCTGTAAATGTTTTGAGCAAGGCCCTTATCCCTCTGTGCTCCAGTGGCACTGCTTCATGACTGACCCTTTGTTCTGTCCACATCTTCTCAGCATCGCTGGGATATATTAATCTTTTTTTAGCTGTTGTTTAACATTGTTGTTAAAAAAAAAAAAATATATATATATATATATATATATATATATATATATATATATATATATATATATATATAGAGAGAGAGAGAGAGAGAGAGAGAGAGAGAGAGAGAGAGGGATTGTATTGTATGAGGGTGTCAGGGAAGTATGTGAGGATGGTGCAACATGTATGTTGGCAGTGTGACACCAGTGAAGTGTGCAGTAGGAATTGGAATGACAGACTGGTTCAAAGTGGTGGTTGGACTGCATCTAAGATCGGCTCTAAGCCCTTTTCTGTTTGCAGTGGTGATGGACAGGTTGACAGACGAGGTCAGACAGGAGTCTCCGTGAACTATGATGTTTGAGGATGATATTGTGATTTGTGGTGAGAGTAGGGAGCACGTTGAGAAGAGCCTGGAGAGAAGGGGAATGAAAGTCAGTAGAAGTAAGACAGAGTTCAGTGTGTGAATGAGAGGGAGGGCAGTGGAGTGGTGCGGTTGCAGGGAGAAGAGGTGGTGAAGGTGAAGGAATTTAGGTACCTGGGGTCAACAGTGCAAAGTAGAGAGTGTGTTAGAGAAAGGAAGAAAAGAGTGCAGGCAGGGTGGAGTGGGTGGAGAAGAGTGGCAGGAGTGATTTGTGATAGAAGAGTATCTGCAAGAGTGAAAGGGAAAGTTTATAGGACTGTGGTGAGACCTGCGATGTTGCATGGTTTAGAGACTTCATTGACAAAAAGACAGGAGGTGGAGCTGGAGGTGAAGTTGAAGATGCTGTTATTTTTCATTGGGAGTGAATTAGAAGTAGTTATTAGTTTTAAGTAATTAGGTCATTAGAGGAACCGCACATGGACGTTTTGCGGAAATCCTAGGCAGTAGGAAAAGAGGCAGGCCAAGGAGAAGGTTTTTCGATGTGGTGATCGAAGACATGCAGTTAATTTGAAAGAGACAAAAATAGAAGACAGGGAAATATGGAGACGGATGATCCGCTGTGGCGACCCCGGGAGCAGCCAGAAGAAAAAGAAAAAGATTGTATGTGCTGATTTCGTGGTAACCGCCAGAGGGCGCCGTCACCATTTGTAACAAATCCAAGGTCAGGTTGCTGCTTTAAACAGATAAAAAAAACCAGGCCTTATTACAATAAATCATTTGTTTGTTCGAATGTGTTTACAACAATTTCATTTTTTATTTAATTTCATTTTTCTTTAAGGAGCTTTGGGAACTGCAATGCATATGTTATGATTTTCCTCACAAGAAGCCTGAAATTAATTTCTTCTGGCTTATTGCCATTAAACCACAAACTCTGTTTGTACACATCAGAGTTTCTTAAACAAAAAAGGAAAGTTGATGTTAATCTCAAATATTCTTGGCAAATTATTATCATTTTTTTTTATAATAGAAGATGCATAAGGTGCATGTTTTATTGTCTCCTTGTACATCTTTTGCACGTACATATTTAAGATAAGAAAAAAACTAGGAGAATGACGAGTGAAAGAACAATTTTAGGGAAATAAACGCTTCCAGATGGGATGAAAGCGAGAAAGAACTCCACACTTTTGACTTTTCTGACCTTTGTGTCTAACACACAATCTAATCTAACAAAAAATAATGTGTCATCTTTTGCAAGTTTGATTTTTGGAACGAACATGTGTCCCCTTAAATGGTCTTAACCATATACTTTTGTTTAATATATAAAAAATAAACTATATAATAGTATATATAATAGCTGAATGTTACAAAGCAAGTAAGGTGTCTGTTATTAAACTGCCTTGTGTACATATGCTCAGTTTTCTTTTTCATTTGACACATTTAGCTTCTAGGTTTCTGCTTCCTGTTGTAGCAGAACACAGGGAACACACTGGACTTAAATTGAACTACTAAGCAATGGAAGGTACTCATGTGAGTTCTGATTATAACATGTATAATGTATAAGACTGTAGAAAGGACATTACTCACCATTTTACATGCCGGTGCTCATGTTAGTTCTCACTCTCCTGTGTTTTGTATTGTTTTAAAGATTAAAATTCACCCTCTTATCACCCAAATGAGGATGGGTTCCACTTTTGAGTCTGGTTCCTCTCAAGGTTTCTTCCTCACAACATCTAAGGGAGTTTTTTCTTGCCACAGTCGCCATGGCTGCTCATCAGGGATAAATACATATCGTTCACCTAATTCTTACATTCTGTAAAGCTGATTTGAGACAATGTCCGTTGTGAAAAGCGCTATAGAAATAAACTTGACTCTTGTCTTCCCTGCATTGCAACTTTATTTATATAGAATTTAAAAAAACAGGATCTTGGAGAAACTCAAATACACCAAAACTCCTCCCTTTCTAACCTTGATGTCCACACATGTTCATGGTTTTCCCATTAAATCTCCCACCCTGAAGTTTGTTTTTCACACAGTGACCTTTAGAAGTGGCCAGTTTGGAGATCCATGGTCCCCCCAGGAGGTCTGGCTAAGTTCAGAGCTTAAGAAGCTAAACAAAATGAGACAGGAGCTGGAGGAGGAGAACAAGCTGAAGCTGTGCATGGACATCATGGTTAGATTTATCTGTAGACACAGTACTCCAGGTCATCACCCAAGACAGGGAAATGTAAATCTTATGGCTTATGCGGACTAAACAATGCCATTCCACATGCTACGAAATGAAACCTGAAGCAAGAGGAAAGGGTTTTGCTTTCCTTGGGTGGATCAGCATGGGAAAAAAATCCCTGAAACAATGTTTACAACTATTGAATAAATGTCAATCCAACAAGATACTCATTGGGTTATATATTTAATTAAAGATTTTGTGATTTGCAGAGCGTGTTAAAGCATGTAAATAAGTGCAATGTGTTTAAATCATATATTGAGTACTTTTTAATCTGTATTGCTTGAGAAACTCCAGGAACTGCTCTGATAGAAATTCAATTCACTTGATATGCCCCTTCCTAATGTTTGGTCTACAGGTTTATAAATAAGCCTTATATTTTTTGTTTAGATTTAAATATTAATATCTAATTCCTTCTATTGAATTATGTTCGATTAGATAGATGCACTATGCAGCCAATCTGGTGTGGTTTTAGATGTACTGTGTTGTGTATATTTCGACAGGTTATCCAGGGATAAATCGTTACAGTTCATTGCAATGTGCAAGTCTTCACGTACGTGGTCTGTATTCCGGCTTGTGTCTCCTGGCAATCTGCAGATCGGCCTTAGCTTTCCGAAGATTCTCCGGAGGAAAGGAAAAGCTTGGCGGAAGTCTGTGCTTCCTTTTGAGTAAACCACTGCAAGCATTGTTTATTCACTATCTAGGTCACGCTATATCGAGGTTACTGTTTAAGGGTGTCTTGTGTGTATGACCCATGGTATTTTGTTTGAAACAGCTCCATTTGGTAAGGTTTGGGGAGAAACTTGTTTAAAGTTGGTATGTGTATCAGAGAGAGAAGGTATTACCGTGGAAGCGAAGGACATCGAGGCCTGTGGTGTGGAGATCTGTTTATAAGATGGTCAGATAATTAGATGTTTGACAGCGTAGGCGTTTGTAAACCTGCAGCTTGTTTACTTCTAGATGAAGATTATTGTCTCTCAGACTGAAAGTGAACCCGATGTTTAACTCTGTATAATTTTGGAGCGTAAACACTATGAGATCAGGGTTCAGATGTTTGGAAGGTTTGAGTTTCATTTGAATGTTGTTTAGCGCAACAAATGTTAATGTTCATCATGTTTTTCATACTTTTGAGTGGCTATTGATTTTGAAGTGAAGTGTTGATTTTCTGACAGATATAAGCCAATATTTGAATGATTTGCTCACCTTCATAATGAGACAGAGTACAGAGCACTTTATTTAACTCTATTATAGAAGTAAAGGTCAGAAATTGGAACTACATTGAGTTTTAATCGAGGCTCATTGGGGAAAAAAACAAAGACACAGTTTGAACGCAAACGATTACACCAAATGGACAAAAATATTTGGACACCTGACTTAAAATCTATGTTTGCTTTTTAAACATTTCATTACATTTTGCTGTTATAATAACCTCCACCCTTCAGGGAGGATGTTCCACTAGATTTTGGAGTGTGCTTGTGGAGATTTGTGCTCATTCATTCACAAAAGTGTTAGTAAAGTCAGGTGTAGTTTGCGGGGGTCTGGGGTGCAGTCAGCACTCCAATTCATCTCAAAGGTGTTTAGTGGCATTGAGGTTCTTTGGTGTCTCTCTTTTAAAAAAATGTATATATCATTTGCAGGTGTTAGGAAGCTGTTCTCATATATTTAGAAATGCCAGAAGCTCCACAAGTTGTGGGATGTGTGGGTTTTAAGCAGTGTAAAAGTGAAAGTTGAGTTGTATTGCTACAGCACACAAAGACATTGTATAGTATTGTCTGCTTCTAAGCTTGTGGCAACGCTTTGTGTAATACAGTGAACACTCTTTAATTCACGGTTCGGAACACGCGGCTCGAAAAATGACAGATTCTCATTTGGAACCTAACTAACAGCAAGTTGCAGATTATCTGAAAATTCGCAGGAAATCCGCAACGGGCCCGAAAGTTCAGGAACGTTAGGAATAACATTTTAAACTATGTTTTTACTAGTGATTTTACAAGTGATTACTGGCATAATGTCTAGATGAATTCACTAAAGTACCAATAGGGGCTGCGGGGGTGCATTTTTTTGGTTTTATATATAAACATATATATAAAAGCCATACTGTCTGCTGGACAACAATATGCTGTTTAATCTCAGCTGCTTATTATAAAATGAAAAATGTATTAGCTGTTTTTGTATCAGATATGCAGGTCTTATAGCCTGTTGACTTTATTTTGTCATTATTAATGTTAACATTAATCTCATCGTAATCAGTAGCCATAAGTTTTTTTTTTTATTATTTTTTTGCTAATCACCGAATTGTTTATCTACAACCATTTGCTCCACTCAGTACACATGAACATCACTGTCCTCCCTTTGTCCAAATATTTGTGCTGCTGAAAATTCACATTGTCAGCAAAGAAAATAGCGATCAATAACAAAACGTGTGATGAAACAGCAGACATTTCACCGACTCTCTCTGTTCTCTTCCTCTCACTCTTTCATACAATCGTATGTCTGTCTCTCTGCTGTCTCATCCTCTCTTCCACCCTGTCATTACAAAGTGTTCTAGTTTGTGCAGGGACATTTTAATGGGTGCGTCTGTTTGCGTGTGTGTCGTTGGACAGTGCGTATGGTGTGTGTGTGTGTGTGTGTGTGTGTGTGTGTGTGTGTGTGTGTGTGTGTGTGTGTGTGTGTGAGGTGTCTCTCGGGTGTGATACATGTTGTTTTTGGCTGCTATCAGTGGCAGGATGCAGAAACAGCAGTAAAAAGTGTCATCACATGGCGATGCTAAAAGATGTTCCTTCCTCTCATGAGGCTAAACTGCTGCGTGTTTTATCATTTGAGAGTGAATTATTATATAGTTAAAAGAAACCAACTCCAAAAATTGAAACTACATTGAGTTTTAATCGAGGCTCATTGGGGAAAGAAACAAAGACACAGTTTAAATGCATACGATTACACCAAATGGACAAAAATATTTGGACACCTGACTTAAAATCTATATTTGCTTTTGAAACATTTCATTTTATTTTGTGGTTATAATAAACCCCCACTCTTTATGGAAGATGTTCCACTAGATTTTGAAGTGTGCTTGTGGAGATTGTGCTCATTCAGCCACAAGAGTTTAAGTAAAATCCAGGGTTAGGGTTGAATCAGATCTCATTGCTTTCGCATATCACGAAGATATCGAACCACAAACGGACCCACAAACAAACTGCTTTTGGGTCATTTTAGGGGGGTCTGAGATCACATGGTTTTGTTCACCTCCACACACTAAACCACTCTTTTAAAGAGCATTTGAAAGGGTTAGACAGATAGATCGATATTCAGAAAAATCCCACCTACACTTGCAGTTATTAATTTAGTTTGCACCCACTTGTGATATTTTCAGATTAACCTTCTGGTATCCAAAATGTAAACCAGTGTAAACACAATGAATCACTTACTAAAAATTAATGAACTTGTACTGTAAACACATTCTGGCAAGCTCTGACCATGCTCTATTCTTAATAACCATGGCAGATTCTGCATAAATAAGTCCTGCTTATATTTAGGACAATTTTACCACAGCGCTTCATGTATTGTAATGACGTCTAAACTCGGACCGCGAATTAAAAACAAGCTACACGACAATAAGTCACAAAATAAGCTACACAGTCCTGGACCAATCAAGTAAGGGATAATAGAAAGACATAGCCAAGTACACCATCAAAGTAAAAGAGGACCGTCATAAAATTACAAATAATATGACAAATTAAATTGAGACTATAATAATGAAAATCCTGCTTTAACAACCGCAAGCTACTACTATTACTAGCATAGTGTTTGTTAACTAGCCGACTAGCTATTAGTAATTGTAGGTAAACACAGACATTTAAGGATTGTTTTGTAGATTTGGCATTTTTAATGAGGGAAAAGGCATTGAGATGCTTCCAGGTTTTTTTTTTTTCTTTTTTCTTTTTTCAACATTATTGTCCACATTTTGTGGTGTTTAAAAATTATTACATTGAACTTGAAGACACCAGACCCACCTTACTAGATCATCTCACTGTTCCCTATATTACCATGAGAGCATTTTTGTACTAATACTGCCGCTCTTTTCAATTCTATTTGGCATATTGGGAATGTATGCTGTATTTATTTGTTTTGTTTTTTTCATACCGATATCCGCCAAAATTACGGGGCTTTACGCTGCCCAGCGGGACTCAAAGCAGCTCAGATATCCAGGAGAGTGATATGAATAGAAAGACATGGACTCTATTGTCCTGATTACTTACTTACTCATTCACTAGCACTTGACATTGATTTCAACACTGACCTGCACTGGACAGGAAGCCATTTTTTGCTGCTCCAAAAGAAATACCATATGGGAATGTTCTCTTCCTGTTGCAGGAAACCTGTTCAAGGATGCAGAAGGTGGTGGTGGAGGAGTGAGGTTTTGTGTGTGTGTGTGTGTGTGTGTGTGTGTGTGTGTGTGTGTGTGTGTGTTGGGTTTATGTAGATTAAATCAATGAAAACTAAGGGCTAATAAGGTCAGCCTGGCTTACATCTGCATGCTAGCTGTTGTTGGCTGTAAACCCCAAACCTCATCATTACCTCTTGTGGAGCTGCTATAAAGTCTGTGTTGGCAGACGCTAATGCAGAGGTGTTTAATGCATCATTAGAGCTTTAGGCAACATCAGTTACTCTTGGGTGGCTCAGGTAACACTGGGGTTTTAGCTTTCCACACATAACTGGAGATGGAATCTGTGTCACTGTCGACTCCATTAAAGGGATACTTCAGGGCTTTTTAAACTAATCTTGTTTACTCACAAAATGGAAGTCTAAAGTCAGTTATTAAATTTAATACATTTTAAATACAATTTTAACCAGTGGTGTATTCAGGAAATAATTTCTGGGGCCAATGAAAATTAAACTTTATGAAAGAGCGATGTGTTTATACACTTTGGAAAGATGCCTGACAGTAGTTGCACATATGCACATATTTTTTATAATGCGCTAAAATAATTCAGATGCTGGTAAGAGCAGGGAAATGACATCTGTTTTTTCTTGTCCTACATTAACCCAGTACTATAATACAGTGGAACCCGGTTATGTCGATGTCGTAGGGGGTCGAGAAAAGCATCGAGGTAACCGATGATCGAGATAAACGAAAATCAAAATGGCGGCAGTATATTAACGTGCTTGAAATTTCTTTATGTACATGATGTGCGTTAATAAATGAGAATGTGCATGCACGTGTTTTTGAAGTTTTTTTTTACACAACAGCGTTGCCGCGATTTGTTTGATGAAGGCATGCTATAAAAATACATACAGCACATGTTTATCTGTCAGTAATCCATCTGCCACGCCCCCTTCGGCCCCCTTCAGCGTGTCAGGTGCTTTCTCGGCCGCTTTCTCTGAAGCTCCCGGCTTCAATCGCGCACATATGGTGCTCGTTTAGCATCATCACCAGCTCCTATTTAAACTTCCACACTCTCACCGTCCGTTATTGTTGGTATATGTTGGTTCACGGCGGTCGTTGTTATCGCGCATGCGTATCCCGGTACGTGCCTTTCCACCGGCACTCTCTCACCGACTGCGCTTTTCTTTCCAAAGCGCATCGCGCCCCCCCCCTCCCTATACATGAATCCTCTGCATGTATAGTACATAAAAAAGTTGATTATTTTGATATACACTTGAGTATTCTTGAAAAGGCTTGTTATTTGTACACCTAATTGGCTACAAGCATCTGACAAATAATGATAATAAAAAAGCAGAGGAAGAATTCAATGTTTTATATTAACCTGAGGGAAATCATGATGTGTTCTACATTAAAAAACAGCGTTTTGTGGTGTTTTTTTGAGGCAGATATACACAAAGCCACATGAGAGTCCTGATCAGTGCTCTCAAAAGATTAGAGCAAGTGTGTTTCTGGTGTGTCTGCCATTAAAGTGCTGCATGCCTTCAGACTGATTATTAAGACATTGATGACTGAAACAATGAATGGCTTGAAGATAACTTAGAAAAGTGGAACAGTATGTGTATGCCTGTTACCCCCTTTTGTCCTGTCTGTCTTCACCCCATAATCCAGCAACCCCCCCTCCACCAGCACCACTACCATCACCACCACCACCACCTACCCTTCCCCCGGTTCTTTTGTGATTAGTCATCCTGTAAAAGCCTTGATCTTTATCTCACAATTAACAGACAGGTCACTGCTCCAGCCATATCCTGAACACACACACATGGCCCCAGTAACCACTGGTTTCCTCCTACACAATGTGCACACACTACTGCAATCATATACATATAGTGCACACAATGCAGATTGTAGTGTTCATCCACCTCTCAGCTTATTAGTTGTACATCAGTGTTTAAAGGTTACTCTCTGCATTGTGCAGACCCACACAACGAGCCGCTCTTGTCATTGCGGTGCAGATGGCTTCGAGAGGTTCTATTCATGTTTTTCACCACAGGGTTAGTCACATGCTCTCTGAGATGTTTTAAAGTGATCTTGAGTCCTCATGGCTAGCGCTGGGATACATGAGAACAAAAGAACTTCTAATGTGTGTGTGTGTGTGTGTGTGTGTGTGTGTGTGTGTGTGTGTGTGTATATACAGTGCATCCGGAAAGTATTCATAACACTTTACTTTTGACACATTTTATGCTACAGCCTTATTCCAAAATGAATTAAATTATTTATTTTTCAAAAATCAAAATAAAATATATAATGTATAATATAATGACATGAAATAAGTTTTTATTCAAAATAAAAAATTCAAAAACATTACATGTACATAAGTATGTATATCCTTTGCTCAATACTTTGTTGAAGCACCTTTGGTACCAATTACAGCCTCCAGTCCTTTTGAGTATGATGCTACAAGCTTGGTACACCTTTTTTGGGAAGTTTCTCTTATTCTTCTTTGCAGAACCTCTCAAGCTAAATGAGATAGGTTGGGAAGCCTCGGTGCACAGCCATTTTCAGATATATCTCTCCAGAGATGTTTATTCAAGTATGGAATAAGGCTGTAAATGTAAAAAAAGTGAAGCATATTGAATAGTTTCCAGATGTACCATATATACACATATACAGAGGTGGTATCAGAAAGTTTTGACACTAATTCGGCTAACTGGTGCTAGCAAACATGAAATTCTGTGTGAAACTGGGCAAATCTGTCACAGAGACATTTGACATGACACGTGTTTGACGTACAGCGATGCTGCAATGAGTTGTTCAAGGTGTTTTGAGTGCTGTGTGCACTTCAAGAGAGGAGGAACATCACTGGAAAACGGTGGTCAGGAAGAGCTCAACCCCTGAAAATGTGTAAACCATTCGGCAACTTGTGCATGATGACTGTCGGAGAACAATCGGAGAACAACCAGAGGTGGGAAGTAACGGAGTACAAATACTTAGTTACTGTACTTAAGTAGATTTTTCTGGTATCAGTACTTTACTCCACTATTTATTTTTCAGACAACTTTTTACTTTTACTCATTAAATTTTTACACAAATATCTGTACTTTTTACTTCTTACATTTTCAAAACCGACTCGTTACTTTAGTTTTAATTCATTGATTTGGTGAAATATATATATATTTTTTTCACTGCGCGCCGATTTCAGCCGAACAACCGATTTCCTGTCACTGCTTGTTTAATCCACTGGTGTATAAAGTCCTGACTCTCACTCACCACAGAAGGCAGTAAGAAGTTTGGGGTTAACGTGGATGAGGCAGAGGGAGTCAGTGATGTAAACATGACTGAGAACAGACACATTTCTGATCATAATCATCTTTTCTTTGCTTGTGTTCTATATGTGGATCTTCAGCCTCTATATGTGGATCTTCAGCCTTTTTGTATATTAATACAAAAAAAAATATATATATATATATATATATATATATATATATATATATATATATATATATATATATATATATATATATATATAATATATTCGGCTGTCAAAATTAAAATTATTTTAAATGGCACGAAATTTTTTCCTTTCTTTACTTAGATATAAAATAAATAAATTAACTCCAGATAAAAATATTTTTAATCAGTAAACTTTTGTTTTATTTCTGAGTCTCAAATCAAACACCAAATCCGCCATGTTTTACACAATTTACCCTCTGGGTGGTGTTTTGTGGGTTTTTCCCTCATAATGGCGACACAAACTTAAATTACTGTCTATTGATCGTACAGATAAACACAATACATCATTTAAATCTTTAAAATGTCTATAATTTTATATATAAAAAAGCTTCCTGACTTGACTTGAAGAGGTGCATTATCTCCGGTATCACCTCATTAACTGTCCGTGTGGAAACATAGCAAAGGCTCTACATGATGTTCACACGTCTCTGCACTGATATAGCCTTTATATTTAATCACTGATATACATATATATCACATGCTGTACATATGATACATGTTTAACACCTCCAAGCTGCCAGTTTTGGGCACTTGAGCAAGCCCTTAACTCACTACTGCTCATTTAGTAAATGAGATCATTAAGAGTCGCTCGGGATAAACACTTCCAACAGGAAGTGGCTATATCTCGCTATCATTGTCTCTCTATTTTCTCTATCTAATTGTCTCTGTGTCTCTTTTAGTAAATGTCTCTGTCTCACTGTATATGTCTCTCTTATGCTGTCTCTCTATTTGTTTCTCACTCTTTCTAAAGCTGTGTCTTTGTCTTTGTCTCTGTCTTTCCTGCTTATTTACATGTCTAACAAAGTTTTGAGTTTTGAAGTAATTCCATTAGTGATCTATGATGAAAGACTTCCCTGGTTCGATTATTACCTCTAGTTTCATATTGAACATTATAAGAAGTTTAAAAAACAGAACAATGAAAGATCATTAAAATTGGTTGCTGGTAAATCATGGTATATCAGTTGTGCAGGTGTTGGAGATGTGGTTCTTGTAGTCTTGAGTCACTTTTCATAGACTTCGAGTTATTGAGAGAATGTACAGGAAGGAGAAGTTTTGACCCTCTACCATCATGATCTAAGAGAAAACACTGGTCTCCTAACTATAGAAAAGCCAAGAGTCCAATAAGCAAAGGCTTGTTTGCCTCTCCTGTGTTGGTGTAATGGTCAGTGAAGCGGTCGCTGCTATCTGACTCACCTGGTTCGATTCCTACCCCTTAGCTTTCCTTTAAATTCTTTAAAAAGTTTTTAAAAAGAACCAAAAAAGGTCCTAAAAATCAGGTTCTTGCAGGAGATCCTGTGGCTCAATTGGAAGAGCTTTACCTCTGGGTTGAGAGGTTGCCGGTTCAAACCCTGGCCAAGGCTCAAAGTTAAAAGTGTGGATGGTTCCGGTGGCTGTAGTAAGTCAGGTGTCAGAAATGGCTGCGTGGAAGGTTGGATGTGGTTTCGGGGGGCAATATCCGGGCGTCTCCCCCCCCCCGGCGACTGAGAAGCTGAAAACAGGGGGTTATGAAGCAAAAACGTTCAGAAAAAGAGTATCGACTTAGTTTTGCATATATAGGGAAAAATTCTCCCAAAAACCATCACCCTCACTTTTTCTGAGGCTGTGAAGCAGCCAGTATTCACAGCCTTTGTTTACAGTCAACTACCTCATTGCTCACCAGACACTACTTCCCACACAGCTTACCCAGTGTGGGGACAAGCCAGATTCAAACCAGCAACCTCTGAGCTCAGAGGCCAGGCTTTTATCACAAAGCCATCAAGTCCCACAACTCACCTTCTTTTTTTGGGGGGTTTATCGTTTGTTTCATGCTTCAAAGCAAGAAATTTAGACCAGACAGAAACACAGAAAGCAGGATTCAAACCCTGAACCCCACCAACAACGAAATACCAGTCTTAACCCACTGAACCATCGGGAAGGACCGGCTGCAACAATTGTTTAGAGCAGGTCTATCTTTTCTTTCAAACTATCAACACAAGAATATAATGCTAAAGACAGACATAGGAAGCAAACCTATAACGTGACTAGCAGGTACAAAGCAGGATTCGAACCCTGATTCACACCATTAGCAAGGCACCAGCATTAAACCGCTGAACCATCAGGAAGGACAAGCTGGGAAGCTTGTTTAGAGCAGGTCTATCTTTCTTTTTAACCCATCAAAACAAGAATATGAAGATGTAGGAATCAGGAATGTAACCTACCTCATGACTAGCAGACAGAAAGCCAGGTTTGAACCCTGACCACCAACATTAGCAAAGTACCAGCCTTAACCCATTAAGCCATCAGAAAAAAAACATGATGGGAAGCTTGATTAGAGCAGGTCTATCATTCAAACCATCAACACGAGAATTTAACGGTAAAGAAAGATGTAGGAAGCGAATACGGATGTAAGTAGCACAAGTTGAACCCACATTGTAAATAGCAGGAAAATAGCAGGATCCAAACCATGATCCCCACCACCAGCGAGATACCAACCTTAACCCATTGAACCATTGGTGAGGACAGGCTAGGAAGCTTATTTAGAGCAGGTCTATCTTTCTTTTCAACCCATTAAAAACAAAAATATATTGCTAAAGAAAGATGTAGGAAGTGAATCCTGATCGTGACTGGCAGGCAGAAGGCAGGATTTGAACCCTGAACCCCACCAAAAGCAAGAAACCTGATTTAACCCACTGAACCATCAGGAAAGACAGGCCAGGAAGGTTGTTTAGAGCAGGTCTATCTACCTTTAAACCATCAACACAAGAATATAAAGCTAAAGAAAGATTTAGGAAGCAGGAACATAATCTACATCGCAACTAGCAGGATTCAAACCCTGATCCTCACCATCAGCAAGGCACCAGCCTTAACCCACTGAACCATGGAAGAGACCGGACTGGGAAGCATGTTCAGATGAGGCACAAGCCTTAAACCACTGAGCGACCACTGCTGAAAAGCATGTGTGCTTTTTGGAGGGTTCATACTTTTTTTCATGCCAGTGCAGTAAGAAAGAAGGCATGTAGGACTGGCTTTGAAACCTTATCACCAGCGTGGACTATATTAAGGACCATGTTCAGGCACAAGCCTTAACCCACTGAGCTACCACAGAAGTGCCTTTTATTTGGTGGAGTTATCTTTCATTAAAGACCAGGAAATCAAGAAATTAATCCAACACAGAAAGGACAGAATTGAAATGTTTTCAGAGTGGACAAGGTCCAGAAGTTTTATTTACCAACACAGCAACCAGCTCAACCAAGAATCAAACACTCAAACTCATCCTTGTGGGGATACTGACATTAACCCACTAGGCTATCACATCCATCCAACCATCCATCTATCCATCCATCTATCCATCTATCTATCTATCTATCTATCTATCTATCTATCTATCTATCTATCTATCTATCTATCTATCTATCTATCTATCTATCTATCTATCTATCTATCTATCTATCTATGATGTGAGGTCCAGTTAACAGCTAAAACAGGTAGAAGTAATAACTACTTTTTACTTAAGTACATGTCAGAGCCAAAACTTCTTTACTTTCACTTAGGTAAAAAAGTTTAATCAGTACTTCAACCTTTATCCGAGTATTTTAAAACATGAGTGGCTGTACTTCTACTTAAGTAAAGGATGTGTGTACTTTTGCCACCTCTGCTTCCCACCCCACTCGCCAGATTTGGCTTTTGCAGTCTTTGATCTCTTATCAAAGTTTGCCATTTTTCACTATTGTGGAGATAAAGTATAAATCAGAGAAGCTGCTCGACATGCTTCAAAAAAAAAAAAAAAAAAAATATATATATATATATATATATATATATATATATATATATATATATATATATATATATATATATATATATATATATATATATATATATATATATATATATATATTTTTTTTTTTTTTTTTTTTTTTTTGAAGCATGTCGAGCAGCTTCTCTGATTTATACTTTATCTCCACAAACTTTATCTTTTTTTGATTTTGTATGCTTAGTAAACATTAATACATTTTGCTCTGCTTGTGTTAGTGTGACAAAGAATTTCAGGACCAGGTTTGAGTAAATGCCCTGAACCATATCTTTTGTTACATCACTGAACAGCAGAATGCAGGTTGAGGCACATATTTATGAGTAAGACAGACTTTTATTGCTTGCTAAGTACATTTATTCGCTAAATACATTAGACTCATAGATTGAGGGCACACATAAAGATATAACAAACATGTCAGACATATGGTTAACTATGCTCTGTAAACTAGAATTTGTTTGGCACCATATTGGTTGACACCATATGTTTATATTTGAGAAAATGTTGTAGATTGTAACATTATTTCAGCATATCTCCTTACTTTTTTTTAATAAGAAAAATAATGCTTGTTCATCACAGCATGTTTTTGTCCCATTCCTTATCATAGCGATATAACTTCATTTTAATTCGATCTGGAGAGCAAAATACCTCATCCTCAGGAAAAGGACAGGGTGTGTGTGTGTGTGTGTGTGTGTGTGTGTGTGTGTGTGTGTGTGTGTGTGTGTGTTACCTATCCTGCCCAGCTGCTAATGTGAATTCCCAGCCTTAAATGATACATTACTGCCAGAAATCACTCCACCTTCGGATGGCACAGAGACGCGATCACATGCCATACACAGATAGGAACATTTGGTCTAAATTAGGCTATTTATTCGTTTTCTATTTTACCTCATACTTACTAAAATCTTTTCTGCCCTTATCTTTTGAATTCTATCAGTCATTCCTGTCTACTGCCTTTTTTTTGGGTCCATTATGAAAGATCACTATTCAAACGTTGTTATTAAATAAGTAACCCAGTCCTTTCGAGGCATTACAGGAAAATAATCCATGCCAGAGTTGGGCTCATGTAGCATGATGTGAAGTGAAGTTACTGATATCCGTCTCATTTATTCCTCTTATACTATAGCGATTTTTCCAGCTGTTACAGTTTTTAAATTTATTAATAAATAAATCATCATACCTTTTAACCATTTATAGTACGTAACCTTCAAAGAAGTTTATTTCTTATGCCACAACACCTCTTTCTTAAAGTTGGTAGGACAAAAACATTGTTACAGAAACAGGAAAATATCCTGAAGACTTTTTTCATGGTGGAAAATACAATTGTTATTTGACACTGAAACTTCTTTCACACTTAATAAATGTCATTGAAATCCTCACCAATCATTACATACATGTTAATTTGCTTTGCCATTCAAGTTTCTGTAAAGCAGTACACTATAATACCAGTACCATATAATATAAACCTGTGGTTTGAATTGTAGCTATAACTGCAGTCAGGGCTGCTTTTATTTAAAATGAATTATTAAAGTTAATTATTATAAATTAATATTTTGCTCAATCAAAACTGTGATATGGAATAGTTTACTATACAGTGTATGTATAAGGTAAAATCTCACATCCCATGTGTTGTGGAAGGATCTTTGTATTCCTTTGTGGTCAGTTCACCACTGTAGAGCTTAAGACAGAGTGCTTTGTTTATCAGATGGTGCATAGTTCGGGTGACTATCTGGTCTGAGATAAGGGCTAGCAGGTCAGTGAGGAATGTGTGCTACAAGACAAATCTACAGTCTGCAAGTGAAAGCACTGTTTACGTGCATCTCTGCATCCTGCATCTCTTACAGTGACAACAGTAAACAGATTCCGAAATAAAAAAACTCACCCATAAGTCACACACACTTCCCTGACTTAATTTTTTTTTTGTGGGCTATTGTTTAAGCAACACAATGCAGTTTAAGTCTTCTAACTCGGCCCACTCTGAAAAAAAGAGAGGATGGAAGTGATTGTAGGGGAAGAAGTGCGGTGGGGTGGGGGTTGCCGGGGGGGTTAATGGGTTTAGGGACTTGAGGGTGGAAAAGGGTTGTTGGATGTGGGGATGTAGATGAAAAGCTACTCACACATGTTACGTCTGAACTATGGTACAGTTTAAGTCACATATGTAGTTTTAAAGGCAGGCTAAGAAATGTGGCAAGCAGACTGGCGCTCTGGAAAAAAAAAGACTAAAGTAGATTAAAGGAGAAAGAGTAGGAGAAAGAGTTCAGATTAGTTGTAGTTTTACATAAATTTCACAATTTTTATTGTTAATTCCTAATATTTTCCTTTGAAATAATCGATTGTATCTATTTAAAGGCTCTTTGAACAAATTTGTAAGTGTTAACAGGTGTCACCATGTCTCTTGATCAGATTTCATGGTGTTTTGATGATCACAATGGAAAGAACTTTCTGAGATGTTAATTTGGGTGTGGTCTGGTGCCTGTGAAGCTTTAACTTCTGTACTCATCAAACAGTCACCCTGACTCATACAATCATCCTGTAAAAAAACCCCACTCCTATCAAGGTATCAGTGTTTTATCATAGGATTAGGTTGGTCACTGAAATTTTACTAATCATTTCCTATAAAGGGCAAAAGTGTAGCTAATTCATGTCAGCATGAAAATGCCTACCAATTGTAGCATTTTCTTTCCCAAACGTTTTGAGAGGTTTTTGATCTGTATGAGCTCATTTCTGTACTACTAACTTCCAAGCTCCATTTCTTTGGAGGTCCCATAAAGCAGTATACTTTTCCAGGAAATTATGGGGTTACACTTTCTTCTTGTTGTAAAGTACAGGAATGATTGCAGTTTACTGGTGATGTAGTTGATGGCAGACACTGGTTTGGCTTCTAGTTTCATTGTCCATATTTAACATTTTTTTATATTTCTTTTAATTTATGCACCAGATAGGAACTATGTTGAAATCAGCAAATCAGTTATGTCTATCAATAAGGTAGATAAAGGGACAGTAAGAAAATGAAGAGGGAAAAGTTAAAAATAGAGTGAGAGAAAGGTGCAGTGAGAGAGAGAGAGAGGGGTGGAATAAGAGAATGTAAGTGACTGACTCCTACAACTCTTCTCAAATGGAGTTAATTAAAGGGAGGATTTGTGTGAAAAGGATCCTGAGTTTGTTTTGGAGATAAAGCCTGATCACACGGAGAGACCTCTGCACTCTGTAATATGCAGACACTCCACACACATGCACCCACAATTTCACATATGACATACACAGAAAGCAAAAGTATAAAAAAAAAAAAAAAAAAAGGGCAAATGGGGGAATGGATGTCTTCAGCCAGTGTTATCAGGCTGTACAGCAATTATTGAATTTGTAATGTAGTTTAAGTTAAACATGTTGGCTTTTTCTTCTCCATCACATTCTTTAAGGCAATGAACATTAAATAACTATTGCAAATAATTCTCACTAATTCTTAAGTCAGCCATAATATATTGTGCTTCTTTATTGGCAAAAAATTGAATTACAGCAGTGCAATCCTTTTAATGAACTTTACTTTTATACAAACAAATGTACACACACAATATTTTCCTTCTTTTACACAAGTTTCAATAACAAACATTTGTTTTCTTCACTCTTCTCGCTCTCAAATCCTCAAAACTGTGATAGTCATAAAATTCAAAGTAATGAGTAGGTTATAGGTTATAGAAATTGTTTTAACTAATTTTCATAGGTTGTGTAAACTGAGGTGAAGCTTCTCCAACGCCAGCTGTGGCTTGTGACTTGTGACACTAGGGAATTGCAAACAAGACCAAACCTCAAAGGATATGAATAATAATAATAATCAATATTACAGCATTGCATATGGATATGCATTAGCTTTGATATTTTTAGACAAGACTGGGTTCTGTACATTGTCTAATTAATCAATCTAATTTAAGCATGTTAGAATTTCTGTGTGGTCTGATATCCACCGTGTGAAAGCTGTAGATGTTTGTAACATCATTGTTACTTTTATTTCACAATACATGAGCAGAAAAGTTATAATAGCGTCTTTTATTGTGAACTGCAAACATGCATATAAGTAAGGCATTTTAATCTTAATAACAGGTAAACATAATATGACTTGTTATCTGCAGCGATGTGGGCTGCTTTCTGGATGCATTCTTTTACATTTTGTGCTTTTCTTTTATTTTACGGTTGTGTATCTGTCCTTACCAGGGGAACAACATCCTATGTCATTCATTACTACTATTTTTTCTATAACATATAACAAGTAAATGACAGACAGACAAACCTCTTTTAGAATGAACAAGCTGATTGATCATTACAGCTAGTGTACTTTATAAACCTTATGTTTAAGGTGACTTTTTGACACCCCAGTTTACACTGCATTAATATACAACGATCAGGCATATCATTATGACCATCTGCTTAATATCGTGTTTGTCCCCCTTTTACTGCCAAAACTGTTCTGATCCATCGAGCATAAACAGCATTACTTCTTAATAAAATTTGAGCTACAGGAGCTTGTCTTTTGGATCGGACCACACGGGCCAGCCTTCGCTCCCCAGGTGCATCAGTGACCCTTGGCTGTCTATGACACTGTCCCCTGTTCACCACTGCTCCTTCCTTGGACGAGGACCTTTTAATAGATACTGACCACTGCAGACCGGGAACATCCTACAAGAGCTGCGGTTTTTGGACTGGGAACATCCCACAAGAGCTGCGTTTTTTTCCCACTAACAGATGCCATGATGAAGAGATAATTAGTGTTATTTACTTTACTAGTTATTTACTTTACTGGTGATAATGTTATAATATCATAATGCTACGCCTGATCGGTGTTTAAATTTATATAAGAAAGAAGTCATTACAATGATATTATGTCAAAGAATTTAAAGTAATATTGTATGTTAGTATTATATATATATATATATATATATATATATATATATATATATATATATATATATATATATATATATATATATATATCGGACCTATAGGCATGTTATTAGGCAGTAAATCATAAAAAAATGTGTGAAATGTTTGACTGGAATTAAGTCCTTGCTTGTAATGATCAAACTCAGTCACCCTTATAAAGCAGACAGCTTTGGTGAGATAAGTCGTCTTTAACACAAACACATCTCATGTTTCGGTGTAAATCTGAGATTAGCAGGTTGCTTGTAGGTAGTGCTAGTTATCTAGGTTTTGAGATAGCATCAGAACTTATGGTGGATAAAAGTTTGGAGCAGGGTCAGGTTACAGTTCTCAGGAATCCCTCAGTGTTCTACTTTGGGCTCTGCTCTGATTACTGATGACAGAAGCCTCAGACGACTGGTCTTAATGTGTTTGTTTAGACAGGGACAAAAAAGAGAAAAGGCATGAAGAGCTGCAGGGCAGTGAACAAGAGAAATAGGATCATATTACTTTAAGATCACACTGCAGGGCACACATTTTCCTCGAGGGGTGGAGTTTTTGCTCTGACTCCTGTTGATTGGTCCAATGGATACCCCCTCAAATTAACATAGCAGTCTCTGAGTTCCACACTTCCATTCTAAGCAAAGTTTGGGATGCATGGATCAGGATCTGTGTGTGTGAGTGAGTAATGCTTTTGGATAGTGCTGCTTGATAGAGAGGCTGAGATTTTGTTAGAAGTCATTTTTTTTAACTGCTAGACTGTATCTGAATTTTTTTCTTAATGCAGCTATTGACAGAACACTTGAATATGTTTTAAAATCAAATTTGCATATTAATTGGTCATGTATTTAAAACTATATAGTTATGTATTATATTCTGTCTAAATTATGTTAGATTTAATTTAATAATTCACGATAATTTTTTTAAGGTAGTGTGGTAGCTTGAGCCCTAGAGAACTAGACAGTTCAAGCTAGACAAAATTGTTTAAAGTTGTAAATTATACAGTGGCCTAGAGGCATTGTTAAGCTGAATTTATTTTCGGGTTTTTTTTGGTGTATTGGAATTTTTATCTATGGACTCGCAATTACAAAGCTCTCACACAGCCATGCTTCAGTGTTGGCTTCTGTTTGTGGCCAGTATAAATTTCTGCAAGGGTCAGCATCTCGAAAATGATCCCATCATTATCCAGTATAATGTCCAAGAGGAACAGCCAGCAGGCACAAGGGTGGGCTGCCTGTTGGACAATCTACGTCACAAAGGAGAGACTGGATCACTGGAGGACTTCCGGATTGTAGAGCATGGTCATTCTCTACCATTTGCAGTTGCTAAAAATGATGGGATGGTGTCAACACTAGGCCAGCTGGACCGGGAGGAGTTGTGCCGTGGAGCTGACCAGTGTGAGCTGGCCTTTAGTGTTCTCTATAGAAGAGGTGGAGCGGTGCACTTCCTGCGTGTTAGAGTGGAGGTGATGGATATAAATGACCACAGTCCTAGCTTCCCTAGCCCAGTGCAGGAGGTGGAGATCTCCGAAACAGTGGGTTTGAGGATGCGTATCCCTTTGGACCGTGCTGAGGATCCAGATGCAGGTTTTAATGGCCTGCAGACCTACTCTCTGTCTCCAAGCCATCATTTTGCTCTGGATGTCCGTCCTTCAGGAGGTACCAAACATCCAGAATTGGTGGTTATTAAAGAACTGGACCGGGAGATGGACTCATCTTTTGAATTAACACTAATGGCTTGGGATAAAGGGAACCCACTTAGGTCTGGCAGTACTAAAGTCAAAGTCATAGTGCTAGACTCCAATGACAACAGTCCTGTGTTTGAAGAGGCTGCTCCAATAGTTGACCTTCCTGAAGACACAGTAAAAGGCACAGTAGTTATCAACCTTCATGCTACAGATCCTGACCAGGGTGCTAATGGAGAGGTTGTGTACTCACTCAGTAAACATGCCCCATTAGATGTGCAAAGACTTTTTAGTGTTGATCCTCAAACGGGTGCTGTAGTTTTAAAAGGTCTCTTAGATTTTGAGGAAAAAAGATCCTATGAAGTAGATATACAAGCAAAGGATCGTGGTCACAATGCTATCCCATCCCACTGCAAGATGCAAGTAAGAGTTCAAGATGTCAATGACAATGCACCTAGGATACATGTTACATGGACTCCTCCAGACTCTCCTGTGGCAACTGTGTTAGAAGGGGCATCAAATGAGACCTTTCTGGCTCTTGTCATGGTGTCTGATGCTGATTCAGGTCTAAATGGAAAAGTCCAAGCCCAGATACAGCAAGGATCAGGCCCATTCCGTCTCAAACAAATCCATGGAGACAACTACATTATTGTAACCAATGGAAGCTTAGATCGGGAGCGACAAATGGAATATAATATTACTCTTCTTGCTCAGGACAGTGGTGTTCCTTCTCTGTCTTGTGTCAGGCACCTGACTGTTCATATCCTGGATGAAAATGACAATGCACCAGTCTTTTCCAAAATGTTATACACCGGTGTTTTTAAAGAGAATAATAAACCTGGATTGCATGTACTGACTTTGGAAGCCAATGATGTTGACTTAGATCTTAGTGGACGAGTGTCATACTCAATCAGAGAGTCTAATGAACTTGAGACACCAACTGCTTCCTTCTTGATTCACCCATCCAGTGGGGCTGTTATTGCTCAGCAGTCATTAGACTATGAGGAATCACAGACATACTCATTCATTGTGGAAGCAGTAGATCATGGTTACCCTCCAATGACCAGCAGTGCAACGGTGCTTATTATGGTCGAGGATGTTAACGACAATTATCCTATCATCAAAGATCCACTTACAAAGAATGGTGTTGCTGTTGTAAGTGTTCCAGTTAATGCAGAAAAGGGGGAGATTGTGACAGAACTTAAGAACCAAGTTCATGAAATCCATCATCCATTGAGCAATCATTCTTCCCAATACAATTTTGAAGGTTTTTTGGCCACAACCATTTTAGCAAGTGACTCTGATTCTGGCCTCAATGGAAAACTCCAATTTAAAATAATAGAAGGGAACCCCTCCAGGCTGTTCTGGTTAGATGAAATCACAGGTCAATTATATGTGAACACCACCAATGCTACAGAATTGATTGGCAAAGCTTTTAAAGTGATAATTGCAGTTTCAGACATGGGAACACCCCCACTTGTCACACAGACAACAATGGAGCTTACATTCATCAATGTTCGTGACCACCTTAAGAACTCTGCTCCTGGACAACAAGCACAGTTCAGTTTTACAATGCTTTTAGCTATCTGCATTGGGGGAACCTGCTTGCTTTTACTGCTAGCTTTTGCTTTGGTTAGCACATTCTGTCGACCAGAAAAACGAGACACTCATGCTTACAACTGCAGACAAGCTGAATCTACCTATGCTAGTCACCCTCGCAGACCACAGAAACACATTCAGAAAACAGATATACAGCTGGTTCCTGTCTTAAGGGGCAGAAAAGATGACCTGTCTAAAGAGGAGTCCCAGCCACTCTCATCTGATTCTCCTCTGCCAGAAGAACCTCAACCAGAAAGCCAACTCAGTCTTTCACCAACGCTTGCTCACCTGGTACAAAGCCAGGCTTATGCCGAAAACAATGGTACTCTTCCATTCATACAGAGCAAGACACTCAGGAAACCTGGGAGCATAGAATGCCCAAATACCCCTACAACACCTTATCGAACTCTGCGAAAGGCTCGAAATCCTTCCTCCTCTTCATCCTTGCACTCACAGACTAACACATTGAGACGCCCTACACCTGCAGAAGGAACTACACAGACTGACTCCCAAACAGTGGTCTCTGGTCCTTTTACACAGGCCACATTAAGGAAGACAAAAACCTCAGAAAAAAATGGAAGGCTAGAAGAACAAGACAGACACAGGCAAATCCTGAGAAATTTGGTGCGTTTATCCATGGCTCTTGGAGAAAACTCACTTGAGCTGTCTTCAGCTTCACCTGAGGTGCAGGTAAGAGAACAATGTAGAATGCAACATATATAAGTTATAAGACAATTTTTTGGTATTGATTTAATGTTAAATTTATGAAAGATTATATTTAATAGAAAAGTTATGAGAGCCACTTCATTTGTCACACAATACAAGCTGTCTGTGTGAATAGGGGTCTATTTATTGGTGGCCCGAGGGGACAGTTGACAGATGATGTTAGTAGTAAGGCACTAGGTTTTATTCAGGTATGTCTCACACACTGTAATCAACACCCTTGTGCCAAAGGGGAAATATCAACCTTCAATATCAAATAACAAACATTTTAAATTAAAGAAAAAGGTAAAAGGTTATCTCAAGGATTGTCTGCTTGCCCATAAGCTCCACACGTGTTGTTGTGAAGATATACGATTTTCTTTCAAATTTTCTTTATTTCAAGAACACTTCAGCTTAACAATGACTTTGATCCAATTCTGAAAAAAAAAAACGCTTGCTTAGCATGCTAGTTTGTGAGCGCTACCTCCTTTTTTTTAATCTCAGACAATCTCGCAATTTTAGCGATTCATCACTTCTGATAAGCTTCAGTTTAAGAGTCACAGACATTTAATGTGTATTCTAGCATGATATTAACAAGTTATTTTGTTTAAATGCAGAACAATTAACTCAGCGAAATGTGGGTGTAAATTAACTATACAAACATTCCCTACTGAAACAACACACACGTTCTTAATACTGATATCAAATTAAATTGGTGGGGGCACTTATCACCTTTAGAGATATATGTAATAAGAGTCCACCCATTCATGTACAAAACAAATGCTATCAGGAAATTGTTAAAACCTGACCTAACCTCGCACTTATAAGAAAAAAAATATGCCTAATAGTTTGTTTAAAAATGCTAAGCTGGTTAAATAGCAAATTCTCTTGTGCACCTGTGTTCATCCAGATGCAGCTTTTATATTTAATAAAAGAAATTATTTCTGGGCATAGGACTGAGACATCAAATGAACAGCAAAGCAAGAAGCAAGATCACCCTCCCCTATCTGTCTATTTCTCTTTCCACCCTCCTTCGCCTTCTTGGCCTAGTTGGCAGTTTGAATTAGGGCGAGACTTAAGTAGAGGAAATGGTATTGAAATATTGTAGGGTCTATGACCCTGTTGCATGGACTGGGTTCCTAAGGTGTATCCTGGCAGGATGCAGCTTTAAGAAGCATAGGCCCTGCGTAGGAATGGTTTCCTTTCTCACTTACCCGGCCTCAACTCTCTCTGCCCTTCATCCAACTTTTTTTTTCTTACTCAATAACCTGGTGTTTCCTCCCCATTCTTCATCTTGTGCAGCATCCGCCACAAACAAATGTCTTTTTAAAATGTTAAATGGTATGAAACTGCATGATATGTTTTTATATTTTAGTAGCAGGTGCAAAGTGTAGTACTATATACACTAAAATGTAACTATTAATTAAATAGTAAATTTAATTCAGAAAAGTCATAATTATTTTTGCTATATTCAGAATATTTCCTTCTTATTATTCCACAGCAGGTGTCACAGCTGTTGTCTCTGCTGCATCAGGGTCAGTTTCAGACTCGACCAAATTTCCGTGGCAACAAATATTCCCACAGAGGTGGCCGGTAAGCTCTGTTTAGACTGTTTATTGTGTTTTTTTTGTTTTTTTTTACTATTGTTTAGAATCTTTGCAATGAATAGTTATATAGATACATACATGTAGAAAAATACAGCATAGATATATAATTCGCTCTGTGAGAATGGACCTGGGCAACAATGGAGCAGGAGATTGACTGGTAAACATGCAACCACACAGTAAATTCCAGAAAATGGTGTCTCATAGTCCTCAATAGCCACTTTGGCACCAGAGTGATACAAAATAAAACATGCATGAGCATTACACAGTGCATGTCTCACTCATATGACTAACGCGTCAATGTCAGTAAAAGATACAATCACTCCACCATTCATTGTACAGCCAGTTTGTGGCTTTTATTGGACTCCATTACAGTGCATCCAATAAATGTTATCTAAAAAAGGAAACTCAGAAGCCAGGACTAGACTTGACCAAAAACCACACCATTATAATGAAAGCTTAAATATTGTAGTTACATGCAATTGCTTGCTTTGTGTTTATTTAGTTTTTTTAGATGTTGACAATCTCTTAAACCAAAGTGCTTCTCTATGGTGCTTTGTTCAAACATTCTACAATATCAGTGCAATAGAATTATTAAATACACATTAATTCATTAGTGACACTCAGTACATCAGCAGTCAAATGTCCTCGTACACATGACCTTTTACTCAGGGGTCCATTTGTGGAAAGATTTCAGGGTAAGACAGCAGGTTGGCCTACTAGTGTTTAGCTTGCTAGCTAGCTTACCAGCCTACTCTGCTTTTGTACTGGAAATGATTTTATTTTGGTTATCCCCAAACACCAGCCCCAAATCTATGTGTTATTCACACTCACCATCCTAAGAAATCTTTCTACAATTTGACCCCTGAACAAACATTCTCTCTTTCCCCTTGACTCAAGGAATGGAGCACAGGATGCTGACTGGCTGAGTACTAAAGACAGCGGGCACGGTGAAAGTGAGCCTGGAGATGTGGACTGGGAGGCAGGCAGAGACTTCCCTGTCGACACTTTACTAGAGGAGGGCCTCACCAACCTTCTCAGCAACCATGGTTAGAGTCTTTAAAACATTATACTAAGAGTTTTTATGTTTTAGCATGTTTGGGTCAGATTTTATTTCAGCCAAATTTGTCACTGCAAGCTGAATAAACATGAGGGTTAGGGTAAGGCTTAACCATGGTTTCCCCTACGTTTTTGGCCATATGCTATTCATTATGTATGGTGTATATTTACCTAACTGGGTAAAGTTCAAAACTACACATTACTCCACAAACAGGAGAATGGCAATGAGGCCATTAGCCAAAATGGCATTATTGCCATGACATTTCATTTGCACATGACTAACATTTGAAGGAATGGAATATAACAATATTTTTTTCATCAGTGATGTATCTAGTGCACTCTTTCGGGGCTTGGAATGTTTTTGCACTGCATTACAGCAGTATTTCTTGTTTTCTTTTGTTCTAACAAGCCTGTTCAACTCATCAGCTAATTATCAGCCTGTCATCTATTGACTCAGGTGTTGAGGAAGGGAAATCAGATAGTAGAGGTCCTCCGGGGCTTGACTCAAGACCTACTGGCCTACAAGCTTTAAAATTACTTATCCTTGAGTTATGCTTCCCCTGAACCTGTGGTTCTCCAACCTGTCAGCATGGTTTTCTCAAAAGATTCACTCCCAAAGGCACTGAAAACTGAAACCAGCTAGCTTTTAGCATAGACTCCACCAAATGTCAAGTTGAATCTGGTGAAACAAAACACTCATTTGGTTTTTAGCTGCACATTATTATGTATAGAAATGTCACTGTGGATTATTATAAGAATTAATAATCAGCACACAATGTCAACAAACATCCCAACTAGGAAACATGATATTGTATATTTTTTCATTTAACTGTACATTAGTTCCTATAAACTCTTGTCTTAATATTGAAAAGTAAAATATATATATATATATATATATATATATATATATATATATATATATATATATATATATACAATATATTGTAAGCAGTAGGTGGACTGGTCTGTTTGTTTTTTTGGCCTTTGTATGTTAGTAAATGCTGGTATGGGTTTCCTTCCATGTATTGTTCTGAATTCCTTCACGTTCTGAGTAAACTGCCTCAGAGTCCTTTAAATCAAACGCTCATGGATTTTCTGTTTTTTTATTTGCCAGACTTTTGGTGCCTTTAGGTTTGGGACAAGAGCTCCTTATATTTAGTCTAAAGCATTTTGAAAGCTTTTTGGTTGATGTTTCTATCTCTAAAAGGTGTATATGTGTGTGTTTGTGTAGCAGAGTTGAGTCAGCCTTCCTCAAGGGTATCATCTGTTAACAGGTTTTACTCATGATGATAAACAGTGACAGTGACTCTCGTCTTTAAAGCCTGTTGAGCATACAGTTCTCAAAAGTCAGAGCTTCTTTGTCCTAAGGCTACTTTTATCCTTAGAGTTCTTATTACACATTTAGATGCAATAGGAGCAAAAGGGCACTGTGTGTGACACAATGTGCATTTATTTGTGTGTGTGTGTGTGTGTCTGTGTGAATGTAAGTGTCTGTTTTCACTCACCTCTTTGAACGCAGTCAGTCTGTGGTGTCTCTATCTCCCCTCAAGCTTCTTATTCCTCACTCTCTTTGACACTAAAAAGGTGAGCTGGTTGGTATGATGATATAGATATTATAATGTCTGAGATATCACAAGTTGTTTTACTGTATATGATGTTATCTAATCACTGAAACAGAAATGTTTTGTGTTAGGACAATCATTTAGCAATATTTAGGGGTCTCTATTGTCAGAGCTTTGCGTAAATCAAGGGAAGCGCTGTGACCTTTCCAACCCAAGAAAAAAATCTGATGGATAGAGGGTTTTTTTGTAACATGATATGCATGAAAAATGAGTTCATGATAGAATGGCTGTTTTTAGTTTTTATAAGTTGGTTATCATAGGAATTTCATATGTTGGATGTTGCTCTGTATTAAATGTAATTAAATTGGATCAAATACATGATTTGTAGTATTTTAAGTAATTAAAAAAAGCTGCAGATATGGAGAAACAAAACAGGGTCTAATATAAATGAGTGAATACGCCAATGAAACTAACTGGTTTTAAGAGATTAAAAATGACCAACCTCTCAAATAATGAACCTGTCTTTTTTAACTATCACATAAAGCATTCCTTTAAGTTTTAGGTCATAGCCTGTGATTTGGGACATGATTCAATTAAATGTATGGATTAAGGAATCGCAGCTCATACAGGTGTTGCATAGCTGTGAAACATCACATTTTCTGCTTATCACAGAGTTTTTATTGCACAAGTGGTCGAAAATAGTAACTACAAGTTCTAACCAATGCCTATATGGAGAGGATTCACTCCACCCCATGCTTACTATATGGATGAAAAAACAAACAAACAAAAAAAAAATTAATTATATATATATATATATATATATATATATATATATATATATATATATATATATATATATATACATTTTGTTAGTTCACTATGAATATCAAGTGTGATCTAGTCTGCTATCTAGATTTCTGTGCAACTAGCTAAGTTGTTAGCGGCACCGGTCCGTGGGTCAATTGGTACCGGGCCGCACAGAAAGAATACATAACTTACATTATTTCCGTTTTATTTATTATCTGATTCTGAACGATGTCTTATTTTGGAAAATTACCGGATTCTCTCCCCCACTCACTCTTGATGCATGTCAAGATGCCTCGGTCACATGTCTTACCTCCATCCACTACCTTCTTAAAGGGGCTCCGGCCTCTAACACATAATACATTACTGCTAAATTGAAACCCCTAAGCGAGCAAAATGAACAAAAAACAACACAGTGGATTCACGTTTATTATTATATTGAGAAAATACCAGTTTTTATGCCGGTCGTATTATTTTATTTTGTTGTATTTATCCGCCACACCTTAAAGGCTGGTCCGTGAAAATATTGCCCGACATTAATCCGGTCTGTGGCGCAAAAAAGGTTGGGGACCACTGCTTTAGAGTACATCATCATATAAAATCATTGCATCCAATTTCAGTAAAGCCATGACTGAAAAACAGGTGCACTGATAGACTAATGAGCTAAGTTTCTTTACTGAGGAGACAAATTGTAGAGTGAAGTAGCAATTTTATTTTAGTTCATTTTTATTAATGTTATTTAGCTATTGTTGGTACTGGGGGTTCTGGGTTTTAGACAAAGCCGCCTCCTGCCTCATGTTCTCTAGGATGTTCATATTTGTGTAAGTTTTGTTGAACAGCCTAATATGGGATTACTGTGAAATTCACTAGATTAAATATAGCATTCATCAAGTAGCTCAACTTATTATTTTTCATGTTGTTATTCATGTTTTCCTCCTGCATCAAACTCTATGGGCATGAGCTGCTGCTGCTTGTTAGTAAGTTAACATGCGAGTTTGATTGCAAGCGAATGATCAACAGACTTTTGAAACTGGAAGCCTTCTGTTGCGGTGACCGTTTGTCTGCGGCAGGTTTTGTGAGTGATTTTAAAGCAGCGTCTGTCTTTAATCAGAGTATAATTGGGTTTGGAGAGATTAATGAGATCCCCACATTTTTGCTCTGTAATTATTTTTAACAAGCAGAGAAAGAAATACTAAGAGAAAGAGAGAGCATATTAGATGTATGTTAATAAATGAATACGAGGGAGAGATGAGGATTTGGGGAAAAAGTAGCAGAGTTGGAGCCCATATGTGTGTATGAGATAATAAGTGAGAAAGAACAAGGCAGAAGTAAAAGCTGGTTCACCTTTACTGATGCAATTGATTGTGTGTGGTTAGAGGTTGTAAGTGTGTGCATTGATGTGGTCCATGTGGGTTTGTTTGATCATGGCCTACCATTTCTGAGCAGTAATACACACAAACACAACAGACCACACCACCACCAGCAGCAGCTCTTGTGTAAAGTCAAGCGTGTTTCCTTTGTTTTTCAACTTGCTTTAATCTGGAAACTTTGGACACTGCTCTCGTTCCTTTAGGGGAATATATACATATAAATATATTTTTAAAAGAACATAAAAGCTGGTTGTTTGGGATTTATAATAGCTTTGCTGATTGGCCGTTTGATGATTCGCATGTGGTCGAGGAACCGCAGGAACCTCACTTTTCCTCCTATTCAAAAAACGCATGACAGTGGTGAAACTTAAAATAAACAGGCTATGACGAGTTGAAAGAAATTTAGATTGTTTCATTCATGTAATATAAGGCTTGCACAGGATGCTTTGCGATTGTTGTTGATGCAGTCTGGAATGAATCAACAGGAAATATAGTTATTTGAGGCTGTTTAGTTTATACATTATCCGATTCTGTGTGTGTGTGTGTGTGTGTGTGTGTGTGTGTGTGTGTGATTAAAAAAAAAGCTGGGAGTGATTATATTACTTAGGTTTTTAAATCTGTAGGTGTCTTTAGGCTATGGTCCTCATTAGTCTGACAGAGAGGAAACAGACTAGCAAAATCCAGCTGCCTTTTCTGTGGCCGGGGTCAAGCACAACTTGCTGAATATAAACTGAGTCGCATTTTTTTCGCTTGTTAAATAAAATCATTTACTGAGCAATTAGAGGTCAGTTGGCCGACATGAGAACCCCTCAAGTCTGGGTCTTGCTAGCAGTTTTATGCGTCACCCAACAAATAAGGAAATAATATAAATATTTTAAAAGAGGCACAAGATAGTGGTATTTTATTGCAGCTTTTTTTTGTTGTAGCTTTTTTTGTGGGACCAAAACGAAATGCTAAAGCAAGGAAATCATGGACTAGTTAAATAAAGACAAACGCCACCCCTTCATCATTTCCTCCCATCCTGTTATTCCTTTATGTTTACTTATTTGTTTTTCAAAGGGGAAGAGAGCAAATTCTTTAGCCATTGTATATTCGCTACTTCAAAAAGTTTCCTAATCCACCTATAGGCTTTAAGTGGAAGTGCACTCATCCCATACATGTTTCCCACAGATGATAATATAACAATATAACAATATATTACATAATGATGTAAATAAATTGCGTAATGAGTAGTGGACCACAGCAAAAGCAAATAAAATTGTATTCTTTTTATTCAGCATTGGCATATAAAAAGCTTTTAACAAATCCCAATTGCTATCTGTCTTTTCTCTCTTGCTTTTTCTCTTCTCTAGATGATGTGTTCTCAGACCTCCCTGACCCGGCATGGATGGCTCGGCTGTCCCTTCCTCTGACCAGCGACTATCATGACAACCTTTATGTCCCCGATGGGCTACCACCCACTGAAGATCAGAGCTCCACTTTAGGTAGCCCAAATGACTCCGCCTCCTTTTCTACCTTTGGTAAGGCCCCAGAGAAGACGGGCTCTATAGGAGGTGAAACTTTGCTTTCGGAAGTAAGCACACTGTTTGAGATGCTAATGACGCAGAAGGCAGATGCTCAGCCGCGCTCAGACATCCTCTACAGACTTTCCGCAGCGTATCACCACTCCCTCGCCCTCAGCGGCCATCAAGGTCGCGAAACATCTCCAAACGAAACATCTCCAACGATACGCTGTGCCACTCCAAACCGTTACTGATGTCCATATATCATATGAACAATTTAAACACTAACCCTTTCCCCTCCATTCATATTGAGTTATTTTATTGTTGCAGTTCTGTCTGGGTTGTTTCTTTAAAAAAGACTTTGTCAACTTCATTTGTCTCTTGGGGAGGTCTGTCTGGTACAGGCCAGCTAAGGCAACTTAAAAAGAGCTGTTTCATATTTTCTGGACTAAACTTTTATGCACTCTTTTGCAACAGAGTGAAACTGTACTAAGACGGCAAGGAGGCAGTTTTCTCTCTGCTTCAAGCTGTAAACCCAAATCGCTCTTAAACCGGTGCTTTTTTCACAAATTAGTTTATGAGACCTATAGCTTTGTATGGGTTTTGAGAAGGAAATGGCTCTTTGTGTTCTTTTAAGACTAAACACCAACTGAACAAATCCTGTCTCTGAGGAGGAATGTGTGAAATGTTCTACCACAATGGACTGTAAGCAGCTTTACTTCCTCGGTCAGAGCCAGACTTTTGATTATTACTTCCTCTTTCTCCTTTTTTTGTAAATAATATACAAAAAAATATTTAGTATTTGGATATGTTGCCCTTGTAAATAAGAGTTGAGTGACAAAAAGGCATCTAGTTGCTGTAGCAGTGATTCAGTGATTTATTAAGATTCAGTGACTCTCTCAGTGACTATCTTTTATGTTCTATTGACAAACAAAATCAGATTTCATACACGTTGTTAGGAATTACATGTGCATATTTTTACATGTGAATAACTGAGAGCACTTTGTATATAACTTTTTATTTTGTATACAATATGAATAAAATAAACATTTCCTAAATATTTCCTAAAAGTCTTCAATATTTGCTGAAGGCCACAAAACCTCTTAAATGGTTAATGAAAACACACACACACACACACACACACACACACACACACACACACAAACCCCTAGTGCTACTGTATCTAAATGGCTTGCGATCAGAAGACTGGCACACTGTATCATGGGAACACTGGACACAAGAAGGGAATACACTGTAAATGGCTCACCAGTCCACCAGAGGGCAGAATTCACACACACTTATTTGCACCTGGGGCAATTTTGGGTAGCCAATCTACCTACTAGGGAAAAAGAAGAATACCCACACGAACAGAGAGAAAACTGAGCTCAGGACCAAACTAGAAACCCTGAAGTTGTGAGAAGACAACTATTCTGTGTAACTTCACTTATCCACTGCTTTTGAAATCCAACTCTGTGGGAAGAGTGCAATAGTTTATTTCCCAAACGAGTTGCTCTTTTGCAAATATGGTGAGGAAATTGCTATAGCCACTTCCTGATACATTGTATTTGGTTCATGGTTAATTTCGCGCTGAATCTCTAAAACTTTTTATTCCAACTAATACTCATTCTGTTTCAGGGGGCTGAGCGATTTATCTTCCTGACACAACAATGAAGCTTACCTTTCTCGACTAGTGCACTCTGAACTTGTGCCACTACACAGAGTATTCGTACAGCTTTCGGCATTACTGCTATCGGCATTAAGCTATAGAAATAATTTAAAGATGAAAAGTAAAAAAATGTCTTCATGCTTTAAAACTCCAAAAACCTTTAGGCATAATTTTTTTTATATTGGCAGTTCATATAAAATAATATACATAAATATATACATATATATAGATATACATATATATTAGAACTACCTGACAGTTGTAAGCATTTTCAATGGCGCTTTCCTTTTTTTTTTTTTTTTTTTTTTTTTTTTAATAACAGGCTGGGTTTTGTATGGTTGTCTGTGTGTGTGTGTGTGTGTGTGTGTGTGTGTGTGAGAGAGAGAGAGAGAGAGAAAGAGTTTGACTTTTTAAATACCTACATTTTTGTAATGCTTTTTTACAGTGGGCATTTTCACAAAGCCGCTTTTTACAGAAATTCTGTATCAATTAAGCAAGACGACATGCATTCGTCATCCATCTTCATGTTTGTGACACCAGATGGTGACATAAAAAAAAGTGACACTATTTATAATCATGTACCATATATTCAGAGCTAACTGAACAGAAACATATGAATAATTTATGAATATGAGCATTCGAGTAATTTTTTAATTAACCTAGTTTTAATTTAAATTCTATTGTATGAAACTGACGTTATTAACTAATGAATGATGGAGATGGAGATCATACCGGATCGGTCGAGGCCCGGGTTAACAACGACCGCCACAGGTATCGTTAGCCGACAGGGTACCGTGGAAATTGGGCTACTGTTGGTCAAGGAGGAGAAGGAGAGGAGGAAGGCGTCTACAGAGGCGGCAGGAAAGGAGCAGTGTAGGAGAGTGGAGGTTCGGGTTGGTACTTTAAATGTTGGTACTATGACGGGTAAAGGGAGAGAGGTAGCTGATATGATGGAGAGGAGAAAGGTAGATATGTTGTGTGTTCAGGAGACCAAGTGGAAAGGGAGTAAGGCCAGGAACATTGGAGGTGGGTTTAAACTGTTTTATCATGGTGTGGATGGAAAGAGAAATGGTGTAGGGGTGATTCTGAAGGAAGAGTACAGTAAGAGTGTAGTGGAGGTGAAGAGAGTTTCTGATAGGGTGATGATCGTGAAGGTGGAAGTTGAAGGATGATGATAAATGTCATCAGTGCCTATGCTCCACAAGTTGGCTGTGAGATGGAGGAGAAGGAAAGATTCTGGAGTGAATTAGATGAAGTGGTAGATGGTGTACCTAGGAAAGAACGGTTAGTGATTGGGGCGGACTTTAATGGGCATGTGGGTGAAGGGAACAGAGGTGATGAGGAGGTGATGGGTAGGTATGGTTTTAAGGAGAGGAATGTGGAAGGGCAGATGGTGGTAGATTTTGCTAAAAGGATGGAAATGGCAGTGGTGAACACTTATTTTAAAAGAAGGAGGATCATAGGGTGACGATAAGAGTGGAGGAAGGTGCACACAGGTGGACTATGTGCTATGCAGGAGATGCAACCTGAAGGAGATTGGCGACTGTAAGGTGTTGGCAGGGGACAGTGTAGCTAGACAGCATAGGATGGTGGTCTGTAGGATGGTTTTGGAGGCGAGGATGAAGAGGAGGAGAGTGAGGACTGAAAGAAGAATAAGATGGTGGAAACTGAAGGAGGAAGAGTGTAGTGTGAGGTTCAGGGAAGAGGTCAGAGAGAGGCTCAGTGGTGTTAAGGAGGTGTTGGATGATTGGGCAACTACTGCAGGAGTGATGAGGGAGGCAGCTAGAAAAGTACTTGGTGTGACATCTGGAAATAGAAAGGAAGACAAGGAGACGTGGTGGTGGAATGAGGAAGTGCAGGAGAGCATAAGGAGAAAGAGGTTGGCAAAACAGAAGTGGGATAGACAGAGTGATGAGAAAAGTAGGCAGGAGTACAAGGAGATGCGGCAGCAGGTTAAGAGGATGTGGCGAAAGCCAAGGAAAAGGCATATGAGGAGCTGTATGAGAGGTTGGACACTAAGGAAGGAGAAAAGGATTTGTACCGATTGGCCAGGCAGAGGGACCGAGCTGGAAAGGATGTACTGCAAGTTAGAGCAGTAAAGGATGGAGAGGAAATGTGTTGACTAGTGAGGAGAGTGTGTTGAGAAGGTGGAGGGAGTATTTTGAGCAGCTGATGAATGAGGAAAATCAGAGAGAGAGAAGGTTGGATGATGTGGAGATGGTGAAGCAGGATGTAGATAAGATTAGTAAGGAGGAAGTGAGAGCAGCGATTAAGAGGATGAAGAGTGGAAAGTCGGTTGGACCAGATGACATACCGTGGAAGCGTGAGATGTTTAGGAGAGATGGCAGTGGGGTTTTGACCAGATTGTTTAACAGGATTTTGGAAGGTGAGAAGATGCCTGAGGAATGGAGAAAGAGTGTGCTGGTACCGATCTTTAAGCATAAAGGAGATGTGCAGACCTGCAGTAACTACAGGGGTATTAAGTTGATCAGTCACACCATGAAGTTATGGGAAAGAGTAGTGGAAGCCAGGCTGAGAGAAGAGGTGACCATCTGTGAGCAACAGTATGGTTTCATGCCGAGGAAGAGCACCACAGATGCCATATTTGCTTTGAGAATGTTGATGGAGAAGTATAGAGAAGGACAGAAGGAATTGCATTGTGTATTTGTGGATTTAGAGAAGGCGACGACAGGGTGCCAAGAGAGGAGTTGTGGTACTGTATGAGGAAGTCAGGTGTGTCGGAGAAGTATGTAAGGGTGGTGCAGGACATGTATGAGGACAGTGTGACGGCAGTGAAGTGTGCAGTAGGTACGACAGACTGGTTTAGAGTGAAGGTTGGACTGCATCAAGGATCGGCCCTGAGCCCTTTCCTGTTTGCAGTGGTGATGGACAGGTTGACGGACGAGGTCAGACAGGAGTCTCCTGGACTATGATGTTTGCGGATGATATTGTGATTTGTTGTGAGAGTAGGGAGCAGGTTGAGAAGAGCCTGGAGAGGTGGAGATATGCACTGGAGAGAAGGGAATGAAACTCAGTAGGAGTAAGACAGAGTACATGTGTGTGAATGAGAGGGAGGGCAGTGGAGTGGTGCGGTTGCAGGAGAAGAGCTTCAGAAGGTGGAGGAATTCAGGTACCTGGGTTCAACAGTGCAAAGTAATGGAGAGTGTGTTAGAGAAGTGAAGAAAAGAGTGCAGGCAGGGTGGAGTGGTGGAGAAGAGTGACAGGAGTGATTTGTGATAGTAGGGTATCTGCAAAATTGAAAGGGAAAGTTTATAGGACTGTGGTGAGACCTGCGATGTTGTATGGTTTAGAGACAGTGGCATTGAGTAAAAGACAGGAGGTGGAGCTGGAGGTAGCAGAGCTAAAGATGTTGAGGTTTTCGTTGGGAGTGACGAGGATGGATAAGATTAGAAATGAGTTTATTAGAGGACAGCGCATGTAGGATGTTTTGGTGACAAGGTGAGGGAGGCGAGATTGAGATGGTTTGGACATGTGCAGAGGAGGGACATAAATTATATTGGTAGAAGAATGCTGAGGATGGAGCCACCAGGTAGGAGGAAAAGAGGAAGGCCAAAAGGAGGTTCATGGATGTGGTGAGGGAAGACATGCAGGTAGTTGGTGTAAAAGAGGCAGATGTAGAGGACAGGGTGGTGTGGAGACGGATGATCCGCTGTGGCGACCCCTAATGGGAGCAGCCGAAAGAAGAAGAAGAAGAAGAAGAAGATGGAGACCCGAGTGCAAACTGTTCTTAGCACTTGCATACTAATATTCCCAGCCATGCTTGTAGTCTCTGTGTGGTGCCATCCATAATAATCTCAGAAAAAGGAAATCAAAATGGAAAGGGATGTGGATTTATAAGCTTCTTTTTCTGATGGATCAGGCAAAATGATCATAAAAAAAGTAAATCTACTACACTGTACTCAGTGGTTGCGATGTCAATTTAAAACTTTGTTGCTCACTAAGAAAAAATGTTCATTAATTTATAGATTTTAGTCCCAATGAGAGGGAGGCCAGTGGAGGGGTGCAGTTGCAGGGAGAAGAGGTGGAGAAGGTGAAGGAGTTCAGGTACCTGGGGTCAACAGTGCAAAGTAATGGAGAGTGTGTTAGAGAAGTAAAGAAAAGAGTGCAGGCAGGGTGGAGTGGGTGGAGAAGAGTGATAGCAGGAGTGATTTGGGATAGAAGAGTATCTGCAAGAGTGAAAGGGAAAGTTTATTGGACTGTGGTGAGACCTGCGATGTTGTATGGTTTAGAGACAGTGGCATTGAGTAAAAGACAGGAGGTGGAGTGGAGGTAGCAGAGCTGAAGATGTTGAGGTTTTCGTTGGGAGTGACGAGGATGGACAAGATTAGAAATGAGTTTATTAGAGGGACAGCGCATGTAGGACGTTTTGGAGACAAGGTGAGGGAGGCGAGATTGAGATGGTTTGGACATGTGCAGAGGAGGGACATGGGGTATATCGGTAGGAGAATGCTGAGGATGGAGCCACCAGGAAGGAGGAAAAGAGGAAGGCCAAGGAGGAGGTTTATGGATGTGGTGAGGGAGTTGGGTTGAAAGAGGCAGATGTAGAGGACGGGGGGTATAGAGAAGGATGATCCGCTGTGGCGATGTGTGAAGTTTACGGTCTCTCATAGATCTTCTGTTATAGTTATTAGTACTGTAGTTTCTTGGAGTTCCTTCCACTGAAACACGTTGTATAAAAACACTTATTTCATAAAAAAATAATAACATCTTTGCTTCTTAGTCTGCATTGCAAATTGATCTTTGAGATAAAGTATATTATTCACATCAATCATATACTTACCATGTGATCTTATCATTTGTACTTTTCAAAAAATAATACTAACATGATACATATTTAAGTAAATTGCTCTATGTTTTCAATTAATCATCATCAATAGCACAATTGTTTGTAAAGAATAAAAACACTTATTGTACTGTATATACTTCTGAGACACATTTTTAAATCAAGGTGTTTCAAACTGTGTCTTGTATTGATGTTTTGTATTGTCTTGTACACTATAGTATATTGATATATTGTATTTGCATTATACTGTACAAATCTTTAACCAATGCATTTACACTCCTGTAATTGAAGCTGGTTGTGTTTTCAGCATATATATATAAAAAAAATGCAATTTCCAGCAAAAACCAAAATTGGGAAACAAATCTGTTTTCACAGAGGTGAAATAAATGCCTAATTAAAGAAATAAGATTGTGAACTTCGATTTTGCAGCAAGGTTTGTTTACCTATTGTTTCTTTCATTACGTCAAGGAAAAAACTCGAACAAACAGGAGAGACAATTTGTTGATACCTTAGAAAATCCATTCAAATGGTTTGTATACATTTCAGAAAGGAGCACTGACATAGTTACATCTAATAGTTGTTCCTTTTTTAAGAGATCATCTGTTGCTCTTTTGTGGTAACATCTTTGTATGATTAAGAGAATTAAAATGATATATTTCCCCAGCATTTCACTTACACTGAGATTTGTTCTGGACTCTTCTGGAGCACTTGAACATCATAAAATATAATAACCATGAGCCATCCACAGGCATATTTAATTCTAGCTCATATTTAGATGAAATGACTGTAAAGGGGTTAGGAAGGTAGAAATATAAGCAATAATGCAGTGTCTAATTAGCGATGTAACTGTACACAAAACAAAACAAATATGTTTATTCTCCCTGTGTCTCAGCTAAGATGTACTTTCTGCTCACTCGTGCCATATGGAAAGGGGAAATGTAAATTAGACCCTTTGGCATGTAATTTATTTACTGTGCAAACTTGTGTTTAAGGCAAAGCGGAAATGTAAAGTAGACTCTGTGGAGCATCATATACTTAAGATGCTCTTCACAAAAGGATTTTGGTATTTGAGGGATTCAGCAGAAGTTTACAGAATTTACATAACAGGTATGTTTCATGCTGTTTATCATGGTCATGGTATTGTGTCTGGTATTGGGTGCTATCTTTTGTTTTTTGTCCCCTGCTGCATGTAAGAGATTAAAGGTTTTACATATACAACTTTAAAATGTGATCATCCTAATTATTTTTTTATATGTGAATTAAAAAAAATGTTTATTTCTTGACATATGTTTATGTTGTGAGAAAATAAAATGAACTGTAATGACATTAATTGTAATTAAATATTCGTTTATTTCCTATTGCCCCTTAGCCTTACCCCTTTACTTGGTAATTATTAAGCTTTCTCTCTTTCTCCTCTGTTCGTCTGGTAAGTGTGGATTCATGCTTTTTTTTATGCTAAAATATTATTTCGAATAATGTTACCTAATCTTACTGTTGACTGTTATTGCTATTTATGAATGGGTTGGTTTGTACAGTAAGGCTCACACCTGGTGCTTTTCCCTTCCTGATGTCCCATTAAAACATGCTTTTACACAGTGGGACCCTCGGCAGCCTGATAATGTGGGTGGGAATGAAGCCTGTTGTCTAACAGGCCCACATGTATTCTGGTATGATTTCTCTAAAACATTATTAAAAATGCATGTTTATGCTAGATCATCTGGCATATAATGTTTCTATATGGTGCACTTCAGAATTATTGACACCTGTCTATAAAAATAAGCAAAATAAGTATATAAAAGGAATAATGAACCTGAAATAAGGAATAGTATGTACTCTTAAGTACACTTTTCTTCTTAGTAGAAAAGCTTTCCTATTGCTTTTAGGAAAGTGCAGAGTTTATATTTCTATTTAATTATAATTTTAATAGAGATGTTTATGATACATCTACTTGTGCACATGCACTTAAAATTCAATTTTTCATACAACATAGTATCTTGAAGATCTGTGTGATTTTAATTCAAACATGGTAGTTTTAGATTATTTTAATTTGTTTTATATAAATAGAGAAATGTCTTTAGTTTTTGAAAACAATTTCCCCCACATAACTTTGAGTTCTTAAATGAGGGGCAACAACAGTTCTGGATTTGCATATACTGTAACCTTTTTTATGCAAATATATTTTGCATATATACTGGAATTGTATTCTTTTTTCGCTACCTTGAGAGTGTTATACACCTTTTTTATTTTTTCCTGAAAAAAGATACATAAATTAATGACAATTATTCTAAAAGCTTACAGTGCATCAGGACAGTATTCACAGCGCTTTACTTTTTCCACATTTTGTTATGTTACAGCCTTTCAAAGTAGATTAAATTAATTATTTTTCTCAAAATCTTACAAATGATACCTCATAATGACAATGTGAAAGAAGTTTGTTTGAAATCTTAAAAGAAAAGAAAAGAAAAGAAAAAAAAAAAAGAAAATCACATGTACATAAGTATTTACAGAATTTGTTATTGCACTCAAAATTTGAGCTCAGGTGCATCCTGTTTCCACCAATCCTCCTTGAGATGTTTCTACAACTTAATTGGAGTCCACCTGTGGTAAATTCAGTTGATTGGACATGATTTGGAACAGCACACACCTGTCGATATAAGTCCCACAGTTAACAATGCATGTAAGAGCACAAACCAAGCCATACAATTTGAAGGAATTGTCTGTAGACCTCCGAGACAGGATTGTATCAAGGCACAGATCGGGGAAAGGGTACACAAGAATTTCAGCAGCATTAAAGGTCCCAATTAGCAGAGTGGCCTCCAATATCTGTAAATGAATTTTGGAACCACCAGGATACTTCCTAGAGTGGAGCTGGCCACAGAACTGAGGGATCAGGGGAGTAGGAGAGATGAGAACCATCCAGAGGAACAACCATCTTTACACCACTCCACCAATCAGGCCTGTATATTACATAAAAGCCCACCTGGAGTTTGCCAAAAGGCACCTGAAGGACTATCAGACCATGAGAAATGAAGATTGAACTCTTTGGCCTGAATGCCAAACGTCAGGACTGGAGTGGCTAGAGGACAACACTGTGAATGTCTTTGAGTGGCCCAGCCAGAGCCCAGACCTGAACCAGATTGAACATCTCTGTCAAATGTCTGAAAATGGTTGTGCATTTATGATACCTATACAACCTGACGGAGCTTAAGAGGTTCTGCAAACAAGAATGGGAGAAACTGCTTAAAAATAGGTGTGCTATTCTTGTAGCATCATATTCAAAAAAGACTTGAGGCTGTACCTGGTGCCAACGGTGCTTCAACAAAGTATTGAGCAAAGGCTGTGAATACTTATGTACATGTGATTTTGTTTTTGCTTTTTATTTTTAAGAAATTTGCAAAGATTTCAAACTAACTTTCACATTGTCATTATGGGGTATTGCTTGTAGATTTTTAAAGAAAATAATGAATTTAAAATATTTTTGAATAAGGCTATAACATACAATGTGGAGAACATGAAGTGATGTACAAGCTACTTAAGATACATTACAGGCACTTTCCGAGTTAAGTCCAAATTTGTTCATTTTTTCTTACCCATGCACAGCAATGCAAATCTTGGCCAGAAGGCTCATGTTTTTTTTTTTTGTTATAATAAAACTTTTTACATTGTAAAGTGCATGCATTATATGCTGCTAAGAGCCTGAATGGAGCACACAAACGTTGGCATTATCACATTTCAATAATTATTCTTTTAAATGTTAAATAGTTTAAACAACAGAAAATGAAAACTTAAAGCACATACTCACCACAATACAATACATTATACTGACTTTGATCTGTGTTTTGTTGTACATTTTTCACAGATAATATCATTGGTTCTGGCAGATATGTCGGCGTCACTTCTCCAATGAGCTGGAGTGAAGCTCAGGCTTACTGCCGAAAGTTTCACACAGATTTGGCTTTTATAAACGGTACAGCAGATAACCTGATGCAGAGAGTCGCATACACTCAAGGTCGGTCTTGGAATGGCCCATATAGGGGCAAATGGCAGTAGTCAGACAGGACAAAGACATCAAACCTCATGCAGCTTGCTGGACAGCCATATATTTAATATAGTGATTAAAAATTGTGCTGTGCTTGATAATGGATTTTTCAAAGACATAAAATGCAACGAGCTCCAATAATTGATCTGTCACACCAGTGAGTTTGGGGTTTAGAGGGTTTTGAAGGTATTTTACTAACCATGTGATCCACACCCATTCTTAGTGTATGTTTTTGTATGCATGTGTGTATATGTGTGTTTTTCTAACAGGAAATTGTAAAACTGAAAGTAAAGTCTGATAAGAACATGGTTGATTATGTCATGCAGTTGGACCTTTTAAAGTTGGTAAATCACATGATGCCCTCAAAATTATAGTATATATTATCTTACCATTTTACAATAAAAAAAAACAAAAAAAACAGCATTCTGTCACTATATAGCTTAGGATTGCTGAATCATCTGTATCCTTTTTTTTTATTTTTTAAAAGCTGGAGAGTTGATCAGTCAAAAAAAAAAGGCTCAAGGGGGAAAAAATGTCAGTGCTTATTTTTATAAAAATAAATAAATAAAAAAAATTATAAATGGAAAAGAAGGTAGAAACATGATTCACGTGATTGAATATGGTTTGAGTCAGGACCAGGGTTCAAACCGAGATCGTTTTTCCGGGTGGTTTTGACACATACAGTTCGCAACAAGAACGAGGGTAAGGGAAAGAATAAGGGGAAAACACAGAAGTCAGAACACTGTGTTCAGGGAGGCAAAGTTCAAAACAATCCACTGAAAATGGTCTCACAAAACACAGAGAGCAAAAACAAAAGGAAAGTAACAACTTAAAGTAGCGAACTTAACCAGTAGAAAAGTACCAAAAGAAAGAGACAAACTGCGGCTAAAGCAGGTAACAAATCAAATAAGTAAAAGAAGTCAGAAATCAAAGGAAGTTAAGCAGTACTACAGAACCACTTGAGGATAGGCAAAACAAAAACCTATCAAGGTAGAGACGAAGAGGAGCATCTTATTATACAGAGGTTTATGAGATACAGGTGGCAGGTGGCTTAGGACAGAGGAGCCCGGGGTGGCTCTAAGGTCAAGGCCATAGAACCTGACAAAGGTCAGCGGGGTGGACCAACCCGCAGCATCACAGATGTCCTGGAGTGACACTCCAGCGGACCCGGCCGTAGAGGCCGCCAAATTCCGGTGGAGCGAGCCCCGACCGCGATTGGAGCGGGGACCAGGAGTCGCAGCTAAAAGGATGGCATCCGCTACCCACCTGCTTAACGTCCGCCCATCGGCCAGGAGACCCGCCCTATTAAGGCCACAGCAGACGAACAGCTGCACCGACCGCCTCCAAGGACTCGTCCTGTGGAGATAAGCACCCAGTTCTCGCACTGGACACAGCCGGGCCTTGTAACCCCTGGTCGGGGGCTATAAACAGAGGAGGGCAGAATGCCTGTAACACGATACATCGTGTGGGAGCACCCAGCCTTGTGTAAAGAAACACTCTGGCCATGCCAGGGGGCAAACTCCAGGTGGGCGAGGCAACTGCCAAGTCCCAGACAGGCACTCTGAGTTGCGTCCCGGGCCTCAGCCTCCGGGCGCCGCGGAGGAAACTTGTCACCAATAGGTGCCTACCCAGCGAACACGGAAACCCTCAGGGTCGAATGGGTTAACCCTGTGGCAAACTGTACCTGTAAAAACTCCAGAACTGAACCGACCGGGCAGTTAACTGGGTCCAAGTCATGGCGCTCACACGTGACGTGAACAGTCGCCATCGTGCGGCGTACGACCTCCTCGTGGAGGGAGCTCTGGAGTGGAGAAGGGCCTCTACTACCTTGGTAGAGAGAACAGCCGCTACGAACTGTGCCCCCAGCCACAGCCTCCACAACTCCGGGCGGGGGTGAACCAGGGTTCCGCCCGCGATCAAGGTGCTACCAGGAGGAGACAGACTCCCTCCTGGCGAACTTTTCCAAGAACTCCCGAGAGCAGCACGATCGGGGGAAAGGCGTACAGGCGTAGCCTCGGCCAAGACTGTCCCATGGCAGCCACTGTCTCGACAGGGCGTCTGCTCAGACATCCAACCTTCCCGGGACGTAAACAGCTCTAAATCAAAGGAGTTCTTCCTGGGACCACAAGAGGACCTCCCGCACCAGTCGTTTGCAAGGGGCGAGACCGGAGGCCCCCCTGGTGGTCGATGTACGAGACCACCGCAGTATTGTCCGTGCGGACCAACACATGGCGTTCTCGTAGGACTGGGAGGAAGTGTTGTAACCCCAACAACACTGCCAGCATCTCTCGGCAATCTATGTGCCACGAGAGATGTGGGCCGCTCCACAGACCCTGGGCGGAGTGGCCACTCATGACCGCTCCCCACCCCATGAGGGAAGCGTCCGTTGTTAGCGTTACGCGACGACAAGGAGTCCCTAAACGGGGCCTCAGGACAGAACGTAGGGCCCTACCATGCATCCAAGGCTCAAAGGGCACACAGCGAGACCTTGATGGTACGATACGATACGGAGAACCCTTCTGTCCTGGAGCCACCACTGGAGAGGCCTCATGCAGACAAGGCCGAGTGGAATTACACTGGACGCTGCCGCCATGAGACACAGCAGCCTCTGGAACTGACACACAGTGACTGGCTGGCCTGCTCCTACCCTCCTGACTGCGGTGAGGATGACTACAAACCCGGGCGGGAGACAACCGTGCCGGCAACCCGTCCGAGTCCCACACCATGCCGAGAAAGTGGTTCTCCGCGCTGGAGAAAGTATACTCTACCCGGCGTTTCAGTCTGAACCCCAGTACCTTCATGCAGGCGAGAACAGCATCTCAATGCCGAACTGCCTGGTGCTCTAACGAGCCAACATCAACCAATCGTTGACATAATACAAAATGCGGATGCGCTGAAGCCGCAGCGGGGTCAGTGCCGCGGTCACGCACTCTGTGAAGGTACGGGGAGAGAGCGCTAGGCCGAACGGAAGGATCGATATTGGTAAGCACCTCTTCGTAGGCTAGCCGATATCTAACAGCCGATACCTTCGAGAGCCGAAGCCGCGAGGGAGAGCGCTCACCTCAGAGAGCGCTCTCCGAAAATCCTCCCACCTCGGAGGAAGAAATACAGAGCACCGCGTCACATGCACCGGAGAAGGAACCGCCAAACGAACGCAATCCCCGGGGAACGGGAGCTCGCCTCGCAGCCGGGAGCGCATAGCCACACAGCTAAAATGCTAACAACCGATACCCTCGAGAGCCGACTAAGCACGCTCCTAAGCTAAGCAAACAACACATCGGAAGACGGAATTCTGCCTGCATTTAAGCTCATGACTGCACAGATAACACACACAAAGCGCTTACCTGAACAAGCAGAAGCTAATGTCGCTACCACCGCACAGCCATCTTGTAGCTTCCTGGTTTACGCGACGTCGCCTGTCTATGATGTCGCGGCTTGCCTATTGGCTAGATTTCACACGTGGTTCAGAGCGTGGACAACGCAGGGGTGTTCCCATAGCGTTTCGACGCAGCTCAAGTTCCTGAAGGGGAACCGATTATGGAGTAGGGACACTCTGGTGACATCTAGTGGAGTAGGAATGGAAGGACAGTAATGTCTAAAGAAGGAAAAAGCAGAACAGTCAGAAATTCTGACAGTTTTTGTGACAGATTTTAATATATTTTTTTATTAATTAAAGTTATTTTAAAAAAAATGTAAAAAGAAACAAAGACCAGCCTATTGCAGTATATTTAAAATTAATAATGGTAGCTTTTAAAAAACATAATTAACCATAAAATCTTTTTTTCCTTTTATTAAAAGTATGGGTATTAATATTACTCTATAAAGTACTTATAAATAAAATTATGTGTATGAATTATGAAGTAGATTAACATTGATGTTTATTAACAATTGTTAATTGTGAAATTCAAATGATTTATTCACATATTTTTCCAATATCTTAGCGGACATTGCTATATGAGTGTGGCTGCACTGATCAGGAGTTACATTAATAAAAAAACAATCTAATGAAATGTGAACACTCCTACTGCTAAGGAATTTAGCTGTACTTTGCCTATCCCTAACCCAACCCTAACCCTAAACCTGTCCTTAAACTTAATTTTGCATCACACTAAACAGTAACTGGCAAGAAGTGTGAAATTTTAAAAAGAAAATGTACATTTTAGTGTGTCTCACTGTAGCAATGAAAGCAGAGTGGATGTGGTTTTAGAATTCTTTTAAAAACCCTGTTCCTATTTTGCAGATTAAGATGAAGCTGGAGAACACCATGGTATCCTGGAAGGTGCAGTCAGATAGACAAATCTTTCACAATAATAATAATAATAATAATAATAATAAAACTCTTAATGCCAGTTCTGCTATTTGTTTAATTTCGTGTAGCCACAATTATCTATAATGAGAATAAAAAAGTTAAACAACAGAATTATCTTGTTTTAAGATTTATTCACTGGGATTAAAATGTACAATGTCTCCGTCGGGCATGGTTTTGTTCGTGGTATAGATTTGCATTTCAAATTCTCACACTATGCTGGATTTTAGAGGCACTTTCTCCTTTTTCATGTTTTATTTTAAGCAAATCGTAACTTGATTGTATATATAGTTGGAGAGGCTGTGAAAAAATCTAGTCAAATATTTGAATATGTAAGAAAATAAACACTGACCTGGTTATCCTCTGTTTTTTTGTTTATAAATATTTGTGTGTAGTATTGTATGATTATCAGAATCAAAATTAAAATGTTTTTAGCAATTGCATTAAGCAATTACTTTGATGGCTAAAATATTTGGTGTTCTATCCTTTTGAAAATGGAGATTGATACCAGAAAAATCCCCACCACAGCTTTACTGATAACATCATTATGCAGAGCTTTGCATACATTCATCGTTGGTCTTGGATTGGCCCAAACTTGTCTTCTTGGACAGCCTGAGAATTATGAAATGAAAAAATAAGATGAAAACTCTTTTGCTTAATAATGACATGTTTGTTGACAAAATATGTTAGTCTCCATTATGTCAAGTGAAGAAGCTTTATTGTCATTTTAACCATATATAGCTGACGCAGTACACAGTGAAATGAAACATTCCTTCTGAACTCTGGTGCTACATACAACAACAATCACAGAAAACAGAAAACACAGGGCGAAGGACTAATAAGTGTCCTCGCCACATGAAGTGCATTGTGTGCAACCTAATGCAAACAGTGCAAAGACAACACAAGACAGTGTAAGACAAATACACAAAACACAAAATACAAAATAGCTCCGCCAGTAAACCTTTTGTATATTCCACACTGTGGTGTGTAAGAGACGTAAAGTGAACAGTAACAAAAAATGTAAAAAAAAATGTTGTGCAAAAGAACAATAGCAGCAATCCAGAAAAGATGTGCAAAAACTGCATGTAAACAGTTTATGGTAATAAAGTGATGTAACGTGAGTGGTACTGAAGACATGGATGTGTGAAGTGAGTACAAATGTGTTTTGAGTCCGGGTTATACAGATCAGTCACACAGTTTTGTGTGTGTGTGTGTGTGTGTGTGTGTGTGTGTGTGTGTGTGTGTGTGTGTGTGTGTGTGTGAGTTGAGTTTAGTTCTGTGTTGAGAAGCCCGATGGCTCAAAGGAAGAAGCTGTTGCACAGTCTGGGTGTGATGGCCCGAATGCTTCGGAACCGCTGTAGCTGCACTGGTTCAATTAATAATGCCCACGCATCGTACTGATGTGGTTTGAGTTTATTCACACACTCTCTCACTCGCTCTCCCTTCAAACACCGTGAAAACTATAAAAAATATAAACATATAACATTCAATACACATCTCACAATCATAATAAACATCCACAAACCATTCATAATTAGACCCAATCACGACATTACAATGCACAATACACTTATATACAACTTATATATAAAACACCTAACACATTCTACATAACAGCACATGAACAACATTATAATATTTGACACAATATTAACAGTTACCGTGTGCGCCTTTGAACCACATGCAGATAAATGGTAGTTATTTGTGGAAGCCGTTCATATCAGCATTTTAACGTGTCCATGTCTTTGCTACGCTCTGACCCATAATTCCCTATTCCCGCGCACAACACTGGCATCACGTGTACATCACATCGTTTAAAGAAACATGCACATACACATTCTCTGAACATTACGTTTCATTTTTAACCTTCTGTTTAAATTTCCATGAAATGAAATGAACTTGAAATAACAACAAAAAACAGTTAAACTGTCTTGCAGACATTTACAACCGCTTCCCTGATGGCAGGAGGGTGAAGAGTGTGTGTGAGGGGTGTGTGGGGTCGTCCACAATGCTGTTGGAGGATGCAGCGTGTGGTCCATGATGGAAGGGAGAGAGACTCTGATGATCCTCACTATCCTCTGTAGGGTCTTGCGATCCGACACAGTGAAGTTCCCAAACCAGGCAGTGATGCAGCTGCTCAAGATGCTCTCAATGGTCCCAAAAGGTGGTCCATTCCTAGGAATAGCTAAATGCCGCACCTGGTCTTTTGTCTTGGGTCAGACTTTCAGTGCCATCAACAGCATTACAGAAGGTTTTCTAGATCTGGAAAATTAACTAGGGTCCATGGTCAATTATCCAAGGGAATTTCATGTAGACAGAAAATGTGGTGAACCAGGATTTTGGCAGTTTCACAAGCTGTAGGGAGCTTTGGCACAAAGTGAGAAGTCATAGAGGATCAGCCAACAATAGTGAGGATGGTGAGGTCAGATAAGAGTCTCCATGAACTATGATGTTTGCAGATGATATTGTGATTAGTGGCGAGATTAGGGAGCAGATTAAGAAGAGCCTCTAGAAACTTTAGATGCTAGGTTATTTCACTGGTATTATTTAGTTTTATGATTTAGACAGTTAAATGCACTAGAATTAGAATTTACATAGTGTAGTCTCTGTGTAGGTCATGGTTGTGATATAGATTTTGCATTTCAAATGCAAAATGCAAACCTCTATGCAAACCACTATGCTGCTTTTTATAGGGATTTTCTTTTTCTTCCGTGACATTGTAGAAACGCTTGTTGTTTGGTAAGAAAATCTATTCTAATACTTTGAATGGGTGTTAAAATGTAAACACTGACCTGGTTAAATCTTATAAATCTTCTGTTCTTATTTATGATATTTTTGTGTGTAGAAACAGTATTGCATGTTTATCAGAATTAAAATAAAAATGTTTCTAAGAAAAGAAAGATTAATGTTAAAAAAAAACTAAACGTGATGCAGAGCACACATTCAGGGTTGGTCTTGGATTAGCCTATATGGGGACACATTGAAGTTGTTTGCTTGATAATGACATTTTGTTTACAAAATAGGTAAAAATCTCCACTATTTACTCTGCCACACCAGTGAGTAAATTAGACTCCACAGCAGTGTTTACACTTTAATTCTTAAATTCTGTAAAGCTGACAAAGAGACAAAGTCCATTGTGAAAAGTGCTATAGAAATAAAATTGACTTGACTTGTTTACTCTCAGGCGAATTCCAAATCGTATTGTGTGTGCTTTTAAGTTGTCCTGTATTAAACAGGTGGTCCATTCCTTTTATCTGGGGGTCAGACTTGACAGTGGCATCAACAGCATTACAGAAGACTCTATATTTGGGAAATATTCTAGGGTCCATAATCTGTGACAAAATCCAATGGAAGGCCATGTAGTCAGAAAATGTGGTGAACGGTAGATACTTCGGGGGATTTGGGGACTGGGGAAGCCCTCGTGGCCCCAGCAGGAGGAAGAACAAACTGTAGGCAGAAAAAAGTGACAGAAAGCGATAAATATGACTATTTTCCCAGCCATTTAGCTGATGTAAGGGTTATGTTTGGTAAACCACCAATGCCCCATCACCAGATGAGAGGACGTAGAGGGGATCAAGTTCAGATGAAGCTATTCTTGATGAATCTCTGAGGGGACAGGAACAGGGGTGCTGTATTGGTTGACAGGTGCTAGGAACGTTCCATTCAGTGCATAAACAGACACAGGATGCTTGAGAGATTTGATGGGAAGGCTAATTTGTAATAGACTAGCATCAAAAAAGTGACCTCTATGCCAGAGTCAATTAGGGCCATGCTATTAGTTGATTTCTAAAAAAAAAGAAATCCATTTAAATAGTTTGCAGCAATTTAAGAAATGAGCACTGATATGGTGTCATCTCATAGGTGTTCTGTTTTTAGAGATGTTGTCCATTGTAATTATTTTGTAGTAATTTTGTAGTAGTTTATATGAGAAAAGATATTGTAGTTCTCTTGCACTGAGAATTTTTCTGACTTGTTTTTGAAATTTGAACATTGTCAAATATAATAACCATGAGCCATACACAGGCATGTTTAATTCTAACTCATATTTAGACTGATCGACTGTAGAGGGATTAGGGGGCTAGAAATATAAGCAATAATGCAGTCTCATTAACAGTCAATGTACACAAGCAAAACAGACATGTTTCTTTCCCCTCTGTCTCAGTTAGTTATTGTTAAGAGATGTTCTCTGTTCTGACTTGTGTCATTTGGAAAGGAATAAAAAGTAAATTCTCTGTGACTGCAGTGTCATTTACTCTCTGTGCAGAATTATGTAAAAGGCAAACTAGAAATGCAAATTAGCTTCAGTTGAGCATCATTTACTTAAGATGTTCTCACCAAAAGGGATTTGGTATTCTAAGGGTTTAGCATTCAAGTGAAACTTTGGAAGCAGTTGAAATAACAGGTATGTGCCAGCGTTATATCTTTCATTCTTTGTCCCATGCTGCATGTATGAGCTGTCTATATATTGGAAACATTTCCAGATAGTTTAAATCAACTTCTAAATTGTTGCTTTTAAACAATAGGCAATTTTACTTATTTGAAAAGTTGAACATTCTAAAAGTGCTATTGACATGAAATCTTTACAAGATGTTGGTAACAACCCATGCAATCCACACAGTTTAGAAATCCTTCTGTAACCAATGCCGTCATTATGTTTTGCAACAATAAGTTTGCAAAGGTCTTAAGAGAGCTCTTTGCTTTTACCCATCATGAGATGTGACACCTTTGTAATGGCACACTTTTATATAGGCCATTAGTTAAGAGAGAATCAGCTCATATTCATTTGCACTGTCAAAGGGCAGGATTGCTTTCTGATTATTGATTCATTTCAGCTGGTGTCTTGGCTTTCCATGCCTTTTTGCAACTCCCTTTCTTTAGGTGTTCATTAATTTTTCCCTGTGTCATTTCACATTATGACACATAACTTAATTTATGGACATGTATGCTTTGATTTCTATGCATTTGTGGATTGCATGGGTTTTTACCAACATCTGGAATCTGGAAAAAAATTATATTTCTTTTTCTTTAGAAATATATTTACTGACAAAAATGGTGGTGTTCACTACTTATTTTACCTGTGTCAGGGAACCACCTGCCACGCCCCCTTTGGTGGCTCTCTATGCCTCCACTCTCCATAGAGCTCCAGGTTTAACCACGCACACCTGGAGCTCATCATCACTCATGCCTCCACTCTCTCTGAAGCTACAGGTTTAACGAGGCACACCTGAAGCTCATCATCACTCCACCCCGCTCCTACATAAACCCCTCACTCACATTCATTCCCCGTTCGTTATTGTTTATGTTGGACTTCCCGTACTGCATGTTCCGGCGTTCCGGCGTTCCTACAGGACTTCTTTCATCCGTTTCATCCGGACTCCAGAATCCCGTACCGGCTGCGCTTCCCCACCCTGTGCATCTCGGGTCAGCTACGCTTCTCCCAATGCGCTACTCGGACTATCTCTCTCAACCTAAGGACTGCCGTGCGTGTGTGTGTGTGTGTGCGTGTGTGTGCGTGTGTGTATCTCTCTCTCTCTCTCTCTCTCTCTCACGCATGCCATTAAAACCCGAGCGAGCTGTACTCCGGCTTCTGCCTTTTGTTTCGCTCACACCGTGACAACCTGCTGCTGTATATATAGTTTATTTACAGTTATATACACGTGTGTGTGATATATATATTTGTTTTTTTCCCTCTTAACCCTTACAGTTACCCTTCAACCAGTTTATGATGAAGCGCTCTCTCTTTCTCCCATGTTTAACAGGTAAGTTTGTATTCCAATATTGTTACATAATCTTGCTATTGACTGTTACTGCTATTAATACCATTAAGTTATTTGTTTGACTTGACTTTATGTATATAATGTCTATGACATGAAATTCCTTCTGTGTGCATCATTAAAAAAAATATTTTTGCAGGTGTTGTCCCAGTCATCCTTTCTCTTCTGCGACCTGTTTCTCGCAAATATAATCTAATCAAGACTACGGTAACATGGTCAGCTGCACAGAATTACTGCAGGGAAACATACGATGACCTGGCTACAATTGAAAGTGACAATGACTGGTTCAAATTAAAGAAAACTTTGTCAAGTGAACCCTTGACAGATGTTGCCTGGGTCGGCTTGTACAATAATATTGACAGCTGGAAATGGTCCTTTTATGATGTCCCACTGAAAAATACTTTTGTGCAGTGGATATCCTGATTATTCGAATGGGAAAGCAACATGTTGTCTAACAAGCCCAAGTGTACAGTTGTACAATAACCCTTGCACATCAGTTTATCCTTTTATTTGTTTCAATGGTGAGAATTATTTTTACTTTTTTCCTATTACTAAAAAAGTTACACAATTTGAATTCCATGATTTAAAAAAAATATATTGTTTTTGCTAGGTGATATAGTTTGTGTTTCACTTATTGGCACCTGTCATTACAAATTAGCAAAATTATTATATAAAAAGATTAAGTAAGTAATAAGTGCTATTTTGAACTTAATTTAGCAGAGATGGCACATACTGTTGCTTACACTTTTCTCATTAGTACAAAAGTTTTCCTAGTGCATTTATTTCTAAAATAAAAACCTGTTTTAAAAATTATAAGTACATCCCACATTTAATTGAAGAGATTACAGCCTCTTGCAAGGTTGGATTGTGAGCTGTGGTTCTGGGTTTACATTTAAATTCCCAATGTCCCTATAAATAATTCAAGCAAACATCCAAACTTGGTTGCTTTCTCTTGCGGATTATATGTTTATAACACATCTACATGTGCATGTGTGCTATAAAATCAGTATTTTATGGGATACTGGTGCAATGTGTGATTTTAATCCAAACGTATTGTTTAAAATTGTTTTTCTAACTATTTGTATTTTTTTTTCCAAAACAGTTGGGACACTGGGTTAAATGTACATAAAAACAGAAAGCAATGATTTGTGAATCTCATAAACCCTCTCAAAAACTTAAGGTATTGTATACTTAATAAAAATAAGGTAATTTTAAAATTTATGGCAGCAACACATTTTCTATGGTTTATTGTGAACATAATTAGGGTTTATGAGATTTGCAAATCATTGCATTCTGGGTTTTTATTTATTTATTTATTTATTTATTATTATTTTTTTTTTTTACAATTTACTCAGTGCACCAACTGTCTTAGAATTGGGATTGTACCATTAAGGCATTGTATCACTTTAGTAGGTATATTTCAAAATGCTTTTTACATTGTAAAGCACATTCATTAGAAAGGTGCTTTATACTTGTCACATGTACTTTACAACACAGTGAAATTCTTTCTTCCCATATCCCAGTGATGTTAGGAAGCTGGTGTCAGTGTGTAGGGTCAGCCATGATACAGCGTCCCTGTAGCACAGAGGGTTAAGGGTCTTTCAATAATTTTACTTTTACAATGTCAAACAGTTTTAAAAAAAAAAAACAGAAGATGGAAACTTAAGCACATACTCACCAACATACTATACCACATTATACTGGTATTGAACTGTGTTTTGTTGTATATGTTTTACAGCTAATATCAGTGCTGCTGGAAGATATGTTGCCATCACTTCTTCAATGACCTGGAGTAATGCTCAGACCTACTGCCGAAAGTTTTACACAGATTTGGCTTTTATAAACAGTACAGCAGATCACAACCTGCTGCAAAGCGTTCAATCTGAATCGAGTTGGTCTTGGATTGGTCTTTACAGGGACTCATGGAAGTGGTCAGATGGGACAAGCACATCGAGCCTCATGTGGCTTGCTAGACAGCCGGATAATTATCTTAATGAAAATTGTGGTGTGCTTAATAATGGATTTTCTTTCGAAGACAGAAAGTGCAACGAGCTCCATTACTTCATCTGCCACACCAGTGAATTTGGGATTTGGAGGGTCTTTGGAGGTTTTTACCTAATCATGTGATTGACCTGTCACTCTAACTTGGTGTGTGTGTGTGTGTGTGTGTGTAGCTCATCCAGTGCAGGAACGGCAAACAGTGAAAATGAAAGTAAAGTCTGAGAGTGTGATTGATTCAGCAATGCAGTCTGACATTTTAGAGTTGGTAAGTCACATGATGTACTTAAAAGTACAGTGGATATTTTCTTTACACTTGTAATATAATATAATATAATCTAATCATATAATATAATATAAAAACATAATGAGCTGTCAAACAATTTTACTTGTTGAGAAATCATATTTACAAAGATTTGCGGGTTTATTTTGCTGGATTAATTCCATTGCAATGCATGTGAAAATTTTACATCGGAAATAATGCTGTATTCCAAAGTTTCAACCTGCAAATTTGTGCTACATAAGGAGATGTGATTGATAGGGGTTTGTGTCATGTGAGGACATTTGATCGACAGGCATTTAAACAGATTGCATATTTTAATACTTTCATGTCCAGTTGTCGCTTATATTCATAGCAGGTCTCAAAAGAAATTTAACCTGCTGAAAGTCTAGTGTGACAGTAGCTTAATGTTTATGTACTCAGAAGTAGTTCAGTATACTATAGTATGTGTATATATACAGTACAGACCAAAAGTTTGGACACACCTTCTCATTCAAAGAGTTTTCTTTATTTTCATGACTATGAAAATTGTAGATTCACACTGAAGGTATCAAAACTATGAATTAACATGTGGAATTATATATGGAATTATATACATAACAAAAAAGTGTGAAACAACTGAAATATGTCATATTCTATGTTCTTCAAAGTAGCCACCTTGTGCTTTGATTACTGCTTTGCACACTCTTGGCATTCTCTTGATGACCTTCAAGAGGTAGTCACCTGAAATGGTCTTCCAACAGTCTTGAAGGAGTTCCTTGAGAGATGCTTGGCACTTGTTGGCCCTTTTGCCTTCACTCTGCGGTCCAGCTCACCCCTAAACCATCTCGATTGGGTTCAGGTCCGGTGACTGTGGAGGCCAGGTCATCTGGCGCAGCACCCCATCACTCTCCTTCTTGGTCAAATAGCCCTTGATGCCTTCAGTGTGACTCTACAATTTTCATAGTCATGAAAATAAAGAAAACTCTTTGAATGAGAAGGTGTGTCCAAACTTTTGGTCTGTACTGTGTATGTATGTGTGTATGTGTTGATACTGGTGTTGTCAGGAGTGTTTTTTTTTTTTTTTTTCTTATTAATTAATAAGTAAGCTATAAGTAATTTTTTTATAAAAACACAAAAAATAGAGCACAGTCTGTGCATTAAAATTATGGGTATTGATTGGTTTTGAATCAAAATGAAATTGAGTGCCCATCCTACTAAGTACTAATAATCAATGAATAATTAATGAGTTATCTCTTACTCTAACATCCTTACTTAATTATCATTAGTAATTACTCAAATTATTAATGCCTCATACTGACTCTGTTGATAGTTGGGTTAACAAGCTGAAGAGTTTCCATGGCAGGATACAGAAGTAGAATAATGTTAATTTTAAAATTTGATTCGAAAGATTTATTTACATCTGTTTCCAACTTATTAACGGATGTTCCTAAGTGTCAGGGATCCACCTGCCATGCCCCCTTTGGTGGCTCTCTATGCCTCCGCTCTCCCTAGAGCTCCAGGTTTAACCATGCACACCTGGAACTCATCACCACTCCACAGGGTCTCCACAGAGAGCTCCTCTCCGCTCCACAGGGTCTCCACAGAGAGCTCCTCTCTGCTCCACAGGGTCTCCACAGAGGGCTCCTCTCTGCTCCACAGAGTCTTCGAGAGCTCCTCTCTGCTCTACAGAGTCTCTGAAAGCAGCTCTCTGCTCCAGCATGTCTCGCCTCCGAGCTACTCCGATGGCGACGTCTCGCCTGGTCCTCTTCCGAGTGCCCTGGCCCTCCGGGCATCAGTGGGTTTGGGGCATCAGGTGCTGCCCCCTCTGAGGGGGGTAATGTCAGGGATCCACCTGCCATGCCCCCTTTGGTGGCTCTCTATGCCTCCGCTCTCCCTAGAGCTCCAGGTTTAACCACGCACACCTGGGGCTCATCATCAATCATGCCTCCACTCTCTCTGGAGCTCCAGGCCTAATCACGCTCACCTGGAGCTCATCACCACTCCACCCCGCTCCTACATAAACCCCTCATTCACACCACTCCCCGTTGGTTAGTGAATGTGTTAGGTGTTACGTACTGCTGCATGGGTTCTCTGTTGCATGCAATACTCAATGCAATCCGTTCCATTCGGAATCTACTATCCGGTACCGGCTGCGCTTCTCCTCCCCGTGCATCTCGGATCCGTTACACTTCTACCCCAAGCGCACTTCGGACTCTCGCAACCTAAGGACTGCAGTGTGCGTGTGTGCGTGCGTGTCTCTCTTCCTCAATCCTGTCATTAAAGCTGAACGAGCTGCATTCCGGCTTCCGCCTCTTGTTTCACCACTCGAACCCTGACCCTAAGAGAGTGTGGAATGGCTGCACTGATCAATAAAAAATAAAAACAATCTAATGAAATGTGAACACTTCTTCAGCTGAGGAATTTCGTTGAACTTTGCCTGTTTTTAACCATAAGTTCCTTTTGCATCACACTAAACAGTAACTGACAAGAAGTGAGGCAGGGAAAACATTTAAATTTATCTCTGTTGCAATGGAAGCAGTGTCAATGTGGTTTTCCTCTGCAGCATATGTTTAAAACTGTGTTCTTATTTGCAGATCAAGATGAAGCTGGATGAAAATGGCATGCTGCAGAACACCACAGTAACCTGGAGGGTGCAGTCAGATGGACAAATCTTTCACAAGATTAAGAAAAAAAATGAAGAACTTGTCAGGGATCCACCAGCCACACCTTCTCATAACCCACCTATCACTCCAAGCAGCTCTCCTATGTACTAATCATCTACACCTGGAGCTCATCAGCCTCCAGGCTATATAACCTCCGTTTCCCACCAAGTACTTCGTCGTTCTACAGTTTAGGCTTGGTTTCATAGTTACGAGACTCTGTTGAGCTCTTTGAGCTTCTGCCTGTTCTTTGTGTTTACCAGGATTTACTTAACCTGGACCTAGACCAGGGGTGGGCAATTAATTTTTACTTTTTAAGGGGCCACATAAGAAACCTGAATTGTGTCAGAGGGCCACACCAACGATAATATTTTAGGGATGCACCGAAATGAAAATTCTTAGCCAAAACCAAAAACCAAAAAATGAGGAAACCAAGGCCAAAACCGAAAACAAACACCGAAAGAAAAAATTGTCAATTATTAGAACCATTGCATTTATGGCTATGAGTGTGTACTAACCTCACTAAAATCAATGCATTGCAATTCAAAGAATAAATCAATTACAAAAGTTTTTATTTATTATTATAAATTATTTATTTGTTACTATTCATAGTGTTGACAGACAGACAGCGGTCAATTATTATTAGCAGCCGTCTGTTATATGAAAATAATTGACCGCAAAACGTTTGGAAGGCCATTCAAGAGAATGGAACGTTCTAATCTACAGCATTAAGAAGAGCCGTGTAATAAACAATATTATATTATAATAATTATTTTTGGGATCCACAGGAAATGTTTTAAAGATCAACCCGTCATTCCACTGGCGACCAGTGATCTAAGGCAATGAATTCCATAATTTTTTGTGTTATGCATTTTTGCCTTGGCACCATCACTGGAAAACTTTCCTGCCTTTTCAAAAACGTCCTCTACAGACGGAGTGCGCATGCTCGGATTGACTACTTTTTTTTTTACGCGTTCTTCTCATATTTAGAATGGCAATCGGGATGTTTGAATTTCAGGTGATAAATTAATCCCGACTTGGAGAAACTCTTTGCAGATACACCCCCTCTTGAAATTTCAGCATTGCATGTTTTGCAAATCGCTATCCACACACTGCAGACATGTTGGCTCTTATCCGGATAACCGTGTGCTGGCTGCGCTTTTTTATTGCGTCATTACAATTGTGTTTCTGCCGTGTTGTTTTGGTGATTTAGGTATTTCGGACGAAAAATTTCGGTGGCCGAATTTTCGGTGCATACCTGTAATTTATGATTGGCCTCACGCAGGCCGGACAGGGACGTACAAAGGGCCGGATGTGGCCCGCAGGCCGTAGTTTGCCCAGGTCTGAACTAGACTCTGGTTTGCCATTTTCTGCTTTTGCCCTGTGGTTCTTCATTAAACATTGTTTACTGTACGTTTTTCCGCCTGAGAGAACTCTAGATGCTAGTTCTGCTATTTATTTCACCAGAATAATCTTCTCATTATTTATACAGTTTAATGCACTGGGATTTGAATTTGCGTAGCTCAGTCTGTGTGTAGGTCATGGTTGTGGTATAGATTCAAATCTTTGGCATTTCAAACTTTCACTATGTTGGTTTTGAATGGCATTTTCTTCTTCTTCAACTTTTTCATGGTTTATTTCAAGTAAATCATGACTTGATTGTATATATATTTGTAGAGACCTTGTGTAGAAGCTTGTGGTTTGGAAAGAATAAAAAAAAATACTTTGAATTTAAATGTGTGTAATAATTAAAACACTGACTTTATATATCTCATAAATCTTAATTTATTTTTTGTCTTGATTTTTTTTTTTATAGTTTATAGATGTTCCTGTGTAGGAACAGTATTGTATGATTATCAAAATGAAAATAAAAAAGGTTTCCAGCTATTTTTGCATTGAGATTTGATTCACGAGGGGCAAAATATTTCGTGTTCTATTCTTAAGAAAAGGAGCGTTGATGTCAGAAAACCCCATCACAAGTTTACTAAAGTGTCAGTGCAAAATTTCAACTGATTAATGAATATGGTTTTCAAATGTAAAATGATAAAAACTCTTTAATGTTAGATTTCAACATTAGAAAATAATAAATGTAATTACAATTAAATAAAAACAAATAAAAGTTTTAGGTTGCAGTGTAAAGTTTTTCCATAACGACAAAACAATATTCAAATAAAAAAATATATTAATCAAATATTAAAATTGTATCTATCTTAAATGCATGGTAAATTAAATTGTTAATTATGAACCTATAACCTAGTGTTAATGCTATCTATAACATGTTAATTAATAATTGTTATTTCACTGCTAATAAGAGTGAAACTGATGAATTTGCTGTGAATTTGTTAAATTAGCTTGGTCCATACAGGAACAAAATAAAAATTGTGCTTTGCTTGATAATGACATGTTTGTGTACAGAATATATAAGAATATCCACTATTTACTCTGCCACACCAGAGGTTTTGTGTGTCTTTTTTTTTTTTATTAGACTTCACAGCAGTGTGTTTACTCTCAGCTGAATTTCAAATCATATTGTGTGTGATTTAAATGATTTTGTCTTAAATAGGTGGTCCCTCCCACCTGCCTGTTTTTCAGGGGGTCACATTTGCAGTGGCACCATGAGCATTACAGAAGGCTTTCTATTCCTGGGAATGAAACTAGTGTCCACAGTCTGTAATACATTCTAAGGGAATGCCAGAAGATGTGGTAAACCAGGATGTTGATGGTTTCAGCTGTAGGGACCTTTGCCACAAATTGAGCAGTCACAGAGTATTGGTCTACAATAGTAAAGATGGTGATATTACCTTGGAGAATGATAGAATTATATATTTCCTGTTTAAATGTAAATACTATTGGTTGTATTTATCTTATATTTTAATTGAACTATGAATTGGCTTTGAATTGTGATTTTCTTACCTGGTTAATAAATTGTTATGTTTGATTTTATTCTGTGTTGCTCGGTAAATGTTGACACTGCAAGTAATAACGTTGCATCCGTAGTTACCTTGAGGCTGAAATCAGGCTAGGTTCGGCCTAAATCCCAGTTAGATAGTGAATAATACATCAGCTGTGGATTTGAGAGATACGACTAGCACTTGGCGTTAGTTTAAGTGTACTTAGAAGCGTGGGGGCTAACAATATGTATTTCCGTTTAGAGTAACATTTCTGATCACTCTAAATAGGGTCAGCCTCAACCTCTGATTATTTTAATATTATTCTATTCATTACCTGTGGTTAGAAATAATTATTGTAATAATTAAGTGTCACCTCTAAGGGGACTAAATAAAGTATGTCTAAAGTTGAGCACACAGAGAGCGGCCGCTTAAGCGTATAGTCCAACCTCTGGCAGCGACCAATACTGATTCGCTTATGACCGTTGACCAGTATATTAATTATAGGGCACATACTAGGATCATGTGCGACTATGAGAACCGAATGAACGAGTGTAATGCCAGAGCTTAATCAGAATAACTAAACAAACATCCATCAAAATTATACTATTAGTAAAATAACAACCTATACAAATATTTATTATGTTTTATCTAATTGGAGTCAGATAAGAGGTCAATAACCAAAATGTAGAAATGCATTAATCCAAATCTTATTATCTAATGTGAAAGGAAAGAATAGACCGCGCGAGAATCCTTCGCCACGCCTCTGAAAACCGCCGTTGGACCAGTGGGTGGTTCCCCACCTTACACAAGTGACGTGCGTTACGTAATAATATTACGTTTCTGGAGTAACGAGTAAAGTAGCGCGTTACTTTATAAATTTACACTTTAATATCTAAGTTACTTTTTTTAAAAAGTAATGCGAGTTACATTTCAGTTAAATTATTTTGCATAAAAAAAATAAATACTGAATTAAAATAAAGTCACGTAGAATCGCGCACTCATACGTGCGAGCAACGGGAACAGAAGCTGGTCAGAAGCTGAGATGGCAAACCAGAGAATTACATTACTGTCATGGAAGTATTCTCATTATTTTGAAATAGTTGAGGAAAAGGAGGAGGGAATAATCGTTAAGTGTAGATTATGTTTTGTTAAAAAGCTCTTGTCAACTGCAACAAATACCATAAAAAAAAAACATCTGCATGCAAAGCACAGCACTACAGATGAAGCTAGATAATGAAGCTGATAATGAAGCAGAGAATAATGTAGACGAGGACGAGGTCATATTTACGGAATTGCACAATGTTTTACGAGATGACAGCGAAAGGTATGTTCTCCCTCCACATAACCGGTGTGCAGCCCACACCCGTAACCTTATATACACGAAAGATAGTTACATTCCTGACGGCGAAGGCAGATTGCAAAGCAGTGTTCAGCCTTGTGGTCAAAAGTTAGTCGATCATCTTATTGTTTTCAAAAGTTATTAATCATTTTAAATGTTTGACATGTCTTTTGACGTAATGTAACTTATTTCTTAATTGCAATTATCTATATTACACCTGTTACACCTGTAAGGCGTGAAAGAGATACAAGGAACGCAAAAGTAACGCAAAAGTAATATAACGCATTACTTTCCATAAAAAGTAACTAAGTAACGTAATTAGTTACTTTTTTGGGGAGTAAATCAATATTGTAATGCATTACTTTTAAAAGTAACTTTGCCCAACACTGGCTTTAAGGTGAAGATGGAATTGCATAAAGGATCGGCTCTGAGCCCTTTCCTGTTTGCAGTGGTGATGGACAGGTTGACGGACGAGGTCTCCATGAACTATGATGTTTGCTGATGATATTGTGTTTTGTGGCAAGAGTAGGGAGCGGATTAAGAAGAGCCTCTAGAAACTTTAGATGCTAGGTTATTTCACTGGTATTATTTAGTTTTATGATTTAGACAGTTTAATGCACTAGAATTAGAATTTACATAGCGTAGTCTCTGTGTAGGTCATCGTTGTGATATAGATTTTGCATTTCAAATGCAAAATGCAAACCTCTATGCAAACCACTATTCTGCTTTTTATAGGGATTTTCTTTTTCTTCTGTGACATTGTAGAAAAGCTTGTTGTTTGGTAAGAAAATCTATTCTAATACTTTGAATGGGTGTTAAAATGTAAACACTGACCTGGTTAAATCTTATAAATCTTTTGTTCTTATTTATGATTTTTTTGTGTGTAGGAACAGTATTGCATGTTTATCAGAATTAAAATAAAAATGTATCTAAGAACAAGAAAGATTGATGTTAAAAAAAAAGTCACATGTTTACTAAATGTAATGCAGCGCATACATTCAGGGTTGGTCTTGGATTAGCCTATATGGGGACACATTGAAGTTGTTTGCTTGATAATGACGTTTGTTTACAAAATATGTACAAATCTCCACTATTTACTCTGCCACACCAGTGAGTAAATTAGACTCCACAGCAGTGTTTACACTTTAATTCTTAAATTCTGTAAAGCTGACAAAGAGACAAAGTCCATTGTGAAAAGTGCTATAGAAATAAAATTGACTTAACTTGTTTACTCTTAGGCGAATTCCAAATCATATTGTGTGTGCTTTTAAGTTGTCTTGTATTAAACAGGTGGTCCATTCCTTTTATCTGGGGGTCAGACTGGGCATCAACAGCATTACAGAAGACTCTATATTTGGGAAATAATCTAGGGTCTATGATCTGTGACAAAATCAAATGGAATGCCATGTAGTCAGAAAATGTGGTGAACGGCAGATACTTCAGGGGATTTGGGGACTGGGGAAGCCCTCGTGGCCCCAGCAGGAGGAAGAACAAACTGTATGCAGATAAAATGGCAGAAAGAGCTAAAAATTACTATTTTCCCAGTCATTCAGCTGATCTAAGGGTTATGTTTGGTAAACCACCAATGCCCCATCACCAGATGAGAGGACGTAGTGGGGATCAAGTTTAGATGGAGCTATTCTTGATGAATCTGTGAGGGAACAGGAGCACAGGGTGCTGTAGATTGGTTGACAGGTGCTAGGAACGTTCCATTCAGTGCATAAACAGAGACAGGATGCTTGAGAGATTTGATGGGGAGGCTAATTTGTAATAGACTAGCATCAAAAAAGTGCTCTCTATGCCAAAGTCAATTAGGGCCATGCTATTAGTAGTCATTAACAGTCAATATACACAAGCAAAACAGACATGTTTATTTCTCCTCTGTCTTAGCTAGATTTATTGTTAAGAGATCTCAGATTCTCTGTTCTGACTTGTGTCATTTGGAAAGGGATAAAAAGTAAATTCTCTGTGACTGCAGTGTCATTTACTCTCTGTGCAGAATCATGTGAAAGGCAAACTAGAAATGTAAATTAGCTTCAGTCGAGCATCATTTACTTGAGATGTTTTTTACAAAAGGGATTTGGTATTCTAAGGGTTTAGCATTCAAGTGAAAGTTTGGAAGCAGTTGAAATACCAGGTATGTGCCAGCGTTATATGTCTCTTTCTTTGTCTCTTGCTGCATGTATGAGCTGTTTATATATGGGAAGAATTTCGAGATAGTTTAAATCAACTTCTTAATTGTCTTTAAACAATTTTTTTAAACAATAGACAGTTTTACTAATTTGAAAAGTTCAACATTAATGCAGCATTGTTATATGGCATTGACTATGGATCTCTTTGAAACTGTTAGTTATAAATAATAAGAAATAGTATATATATATATATATATATATATATATATATATATATATATATATATATATATATATATATATATATATATATATATATATATATATATATATATATATATATATATATATATATATATATATATATATATATATATATATATATATATATATATATATATATATATATATATATATATATATATATATATATATATATGGTTTTTCCTCTTAACCCTTACAGTTTTACCAGTTTATGATGAAGCGCTCTCTCTTTCTCCTGTGTTTAACAGGTAAGTTTGTATTCAAATATTGTTACATAATCTTGCTATTGACTGTTACTGCTATTAATACCATTAAGTTATTTGTTTGATTTGACTTCATGCGTATGATGGCTATGACATGAAATTCCTGCTGTGTGCATCATTAAAAAAAAGATTTTTTGCAGGTGTTGTCCCAGTCATCCTTTCTCTTCTGCGACCGGTTTCTCGCAAATATAATCTAATCAAGACTACGGTAACATGGTCAGCTGCACAGAATTACTGCAGGGAAACATACAATGACCTGGCTACAATTGAAAGTGACAATGACTGGTTTAAATTGAAGAAAACTTTGTCAAGTGAACCCTTGACAGATGTTGCCTGGGTCGGCTTGTACAATGATATTGACAGCTGGAAATGGTCCTTTTATGATGTCCCACTGAACAATACTTTTGTACACTGGTACAGTGGACGTCCTGATAATTCGGATGGGAAAGCAACATGTTGTCTAACAAGTCCAAGTGTACAGTTGTTTAATTACCCTTGCACAATAGCTTATCCTTTTGTTTGTTTCAATGGTGAGAATTATTTTTTCTTATTTCCTTTTATTAAAAAAAGTTATACAATTTGATTACATTGAATTCCATGATTTAAAAAAAACATTTTTTTTGCTAGGTGATATAGTTTATAATATGTGTTTCACTTATTGGCACCTGTCATTACAAATTAGCAAAATTATTATATAAAAAGATTAAGTAAGTAAGAAGTGCTATTTTGAACTTAATTTAGCAGGGATGTTACATACTGTTGATTACACTTTTCTTATTAGTACAAAAGTTTTCCTAGTGCATTTATTTCTAAAATAAAAACCTGTTTTAAAAATTATAAGTACATCCCACATTTAATTGAAGAGATTTCAGCCTCTTGTAAGGTTATATTGTGAGCTGGGTTTTTAAAATTTATTTATATATTTATTTATTTTTTACAATTTACTTAGTGCAACAACTGTCTTAGAATTGGGATTGTACCATTAAGGCATTGTATCACTTTAGTAGGTATATTTCAAAATGCTTTTTACATTGTAAAGCACATTCATTAGAAAGGTGCTTTATACTTGTCACATGTACTTTACAACACAGTGAAATTCTTTCTTCCCATATCCCAGTGATGTTAGGAAGCTGGTGTCTTTGTGTAGGGTCAGCCATGATACAGCGTCCCTGTAGCACAGAGGGTTAAGGGTCTTTCAATAATTTTACTTTTACAATGTCAAACAGTTTTAAAAGTTTAAAAAACAGAAGATGGAAACTTAAAGCACATACTCACCAACATACTATACCACATTATACTGGTATTGAACTGTGTTTTGTTGTATATGTTTTACAGCTAATATCAGTGCTGCTGGAAGATATGTTGCCATCACTTCTTCAATGACCTGGAGTAATGCTCAGACCTACTGCCGAAAGTTTTACACAGATTTGGCTTTTATAAACAGTACAGCAGATTACAACCTGGTGCAGAGCGTTGTATCTGGATTGGGTTGGTCTTGGATTGGTGTTTACAGGGACTCATGGAAGTGGTCAGATGGGACAAGCACATCGAGCCTCATGTGGCTTGCTGGACAACCGGATAATTATTATCTTAATGAAAATTGTGGTGTGCTTAATAATGGATTTTCTTTCGAAGACAGAAAGTGCAATCAGCTCCACTATTTCATTTGCCACACCAGTGAGTTTGGGATTTGGAGGGTCTTTGGAGGTTTTTACCTAATCATGTGATTGACCTTTCACTCTAACTTGGTGTATGTGTGTGTGTGTGTGTGTGTGTGTGTGTGTGTGTGTGTGTGTATATCTGTCTGTAGCTCATCCAGTGCGGGAACGGCAAACAGTAAAACTGAAAGTAAAGTCTGATGAGAGTGTGATTGATTCAGCAATGCAGTCGGACATTTTAAAGTTGGTAAGTCACATGATGTACTTAAAAGTACAGTGGATATTTTCTTTACACTTGTAATATAATGTAATATAATATAATATAATATAATATAATATAATATAATATAATATAATATAATATAATATAAAAACATAATGAGCTGTCAAACAATTTCACTTGTTGAGAAATCATATTTACAAGGATTTGCTGGTACATTGTTAACTAATAAAGACAAAACCTGTGGTCACACTACACACATATGAAACTATATCTCAGAAGATCCTAAATCACTGATACTTTAGTATCCCAGAAGACACTGTGTCACATATCTGTGTGTATCTCAATGCATCGATACCTCTGATACTGGTGTTGTCAGGAGAGGTTTTTTTATTTTTATTAATTAATAAGTAAGCTATAAGTAAAAAGTAATTTTTAATATAAACATAGAAAAAATAGAGCACAGTCTATGCATTAAAAGTATGGGTATTGATTGGTTTTTGATCAAAACGAAATTGAGTGCCCATCCTACTAAGTACTAATAATCAATGAATAATTAATGATTTATCTCTTATTTTACCATCCTTAATTAATTTTCATTAGTAATTACTCAAATTATTAATGCCTCATGGTGACTCTTTGGACAGTTGGATTAACAAGCCGAAGAGTTTCCATGGCAGGATACAGAAGTAGAATAATGTTAATCTTTTTATTTAAATCGAAAGATTTATTTACATCTGTTTCCAATTTATCAACGGATTTTCATATGTGAGAGTGGAATGGCTGCACTGATCAATAATAATAATAAAAAAAACAATCTAATGAAATGTAAACACTTCTGCTGCTGAGGAATTTAGTTGAACTTTGCCTGTTTTTAACCTTATGTTCCTTTTGCATCACACTAAACAGTAACTGACAAGAAGTGAAGCAGGGAAAAAATGTACATGTTAAATGTATCTCTGTTGCAATGGAAGCAGTGTCAATGTGGTTTTCCTCTGCAGCATATGTTTAAAACTGTGTTCTTACTTTGCAGATCAAGATGAAGCTGGATGAAAATGGCATGCTGAAAAACACATCAGTGACCTGGAGGGTGCAGTCAGATGGACAAATCTTTCACAAGAATAAGAAAAAAAATGAAGAACTCTAGATGCTAGTTCTGCTATTTATTTCACCAGAATAATCTTTTCATTAATTATACAGTTTAATGCACTGGGATTAGAATTTGCGTAGCTCAGTCTGTGTGTAGGTCATGGTTGTGGTATAGATTAAAATCTTTGCCATTTCAAACTTTTTAATGGTTTTTAATGGCATTTTCTTCTTCTTCAACTTTTTCATGGTTGATTTCAAGTAAATCATGACTTGATTGTATATATATTTGTAGAGACCTTGTGTAGAAGCTTGTGGTTTGGAAAGAATAAAAAAAATACATTGAATTTAAATGTGTGTTATAATTAAAACACTGACTTTATATATCTCATAAATCCTAAGATTTTTTTTGTAGTTCATAGATGTTCCTGTGTAGGAACAGTATTGTATGATTATCAAAATGAAAATAAAAAAGGTTTTCAGCTATTTTTGCATTGAGATTTGATTCACGAGGGGCAAAATATTTCGTGTTCTATTCTTAAGAAAAGGAACGTCGATGTCAGAAAACCCCATCACAAGTTTACTAAAGTGTCAGTGCAAAATTTCAACTAATTAATGAATATGGTTTTCAAATGTAAAATGAGAAAAACTCTTTAATGTTAGATTTCCTTTCAACATTTGAAAAATAATAAATGTAATTACAATAAAAAATAAAACAAATAAAATAAAAGTTTAAGGTTGCAGTGTAAAGTTTTTCCATAATGACAAAACAATATTAAAATATAAAAATGCATTAATCAAATATAAACATTTTATCTATTTTAAATGCATGGTTAATTAAATTGTTAATTATGAACCTGTAACCCAGTGTTGATGCCATGTATAACTTGTTAATTAATAATTGTTATTTCACTGCTAATAAGAGTGAAACTGACAAATTTGCTGTGAATTTGTTAAATTAGCTTGGTCCATACAGGAACAAAATAAAAATTGTGCTTTGCTTGATAATGACATGTTTGTGTACAGAATATATAAGAATCTCCACTATTTACTCTGCCACACCAGGAGTTTTGTGTGTCTTTTTTTTTTTATTAGACTTTACAGCAGTGCGTTTACTCTTAGCTGAATTCCAAATCATATTGTGTGTGATTTAAATGATTTTGTCTTAAATAGGTTTAACATTTGCAGTGGCACCATGAGCATTACAGAATTCTTTCTATTGCTAGGAATTGAACTAGTGTCCACAGTCTGTAATACATTCTAAGGGAATGCCATATAGCCAGAATATATGGTAAACCAGGATGTTGGTGGTTTCAGCTGTAGGGACCTTTGCCACAAATTGAGCAGTCACAGAGTATTGGTCTACAATAGTAAAGATGGTGATATTATCTTGGAGAATGATAGCCTGGGAATATAAAAAAAGGATAAAGTCCTGTTTACTGCCCCTTTTATCTTTCAGGTGCCTTTGAGGCAAATTCTATGCATAAAGCATTTGATTTATTGGACTGTAGTGCTACATAATAATGAAGAGGGCCTTTGATTTGAAGCAAACTTTGCTCAAATTATATTAACAAAAAATGGTAGACAAGCCCTGGTGATACCAGCAAGCTCTACTATAGGTCACTGTAGGCAGGTAAAGTTCCAGAAGAGGCTTCAGTTGATTTGCTAGACTGCCATACCAAAATAGCAGGGGCGTAGATTACGCGGCGGACGTGGGGAACATGTCCCCCGCACTTTTTTTATAAAAAGTTAATACGTCCCCCTCACTTTTAAGTGGAGGAAAAAAAAACAGGTAACACTACACATTTCGCCCCAGCCCCCCCGCCCCCCCGTCCCCCCCCCCACACTCACAAACACTTTTGAAATGATGGCTACGCCCCTGCAAAATAGTTTCTAAAAAGTGTCCTCCTAATTAGAGCCAGACCATTAGTTGATTTATAAAAAACAAAACAAAAAACAAACAAAAAAAACCCCATTCAAATAGTTTGCATGAACTTAAAAAAGAGCACTGACATGCTTGCTTCTCATAGGTGTTCTGTTGTTATTGTGTTGTCCACTGTATTCCTTTTTTAATACCTGCGTTGTATGATCAAAATAAATTTTTAACATTTTTGTCTCCAGCAGTTTTATTATGAGAATTGCTCAAGTCATTGTAGCTGCTTAACAGTTCTGGGTGTTATTTGTTGTAATTTTCATTTTATGATGCACCAAATGTTTTTAAATGGTTTTGACAATTTGAAGATCACCAAATAATATAGCAGTCATGTAACAGTACACAAACAAACAAATATGTTTAATCCTCTCTGTCTCAGATAAGATTTTTTTTTAGAAGATATTCTCTGTTCTGACTTATGTCATATGGAAAAGGGAAAATTCAAATTCTTTGTGACTTGTGTCTAAGGCAAAGTGGAAATGAAAATTAGCCTCAGTGGAGTGTCAGATGCTCTTCTTTGGGGTGTGGTAAATTAAAGTTCTGGCATTCAAGTGATACTTTGAAGGAAATTTGAAATTACAGGTAAGATTCATGAAGGTATTTGATTAGTTGTTGTTCTCTCTTGTTCTTTATCCCACACTGCACGTAGAACCTTAAAGGTTAAGAAAGGGGTGTGTGTGTGTGTGTGTGTGTGTGTGTGTGTGTGTGTGTGTGTGTGTGTGTGTGTATGTGCGTAAGCATACTTTCAATAATAGAAGTTTTAATAGTTAATTTTTATGTAACAAAATGGAAAGTAAATTAACAAAAGAGAAATCTAAGTGAAATCAAAATTTGGTGTTATCACCTTTTGCCCGCAAAACAGCACCAATTCTTGTTTTTAAAGTAATTCAGCAGGTAGTTTGTTCCAAACATTTTGGAAAACTAGTTAGAGAACTTCTGTGGATGTAGGCAGCCTGACTTATTTTCTCTTGTATATTTAGTATTGCTTTTTGAATGAAGAAAAAATACTGCTTTTCTGATTAATCGATTAATCGTTGGAATAACTGTTAGAATACTCGATTATTAAAATAATCAATACTTGCAGCACTATTTGGCAGCAATACTTCCATGAAGACCACTTCTTGCCAGACCCATTTCTTGACAGTTTATAAGTGTCAAATAGGCTTTTTGTCAGGAATCCCCCTGCCACGCCCCCTTCGGTGGCTGTCAGACTTCGGCATTCCCCAAAGCACCTCGCTCCTTCTCCCGTGCGTGCCCCCCGCACAGAGCTGCTCGCAATCGGGCTTCATGGGGAACACCTGGCTCCCATCTACTCACTCATCACACCGCCAATATAAACCCCTCATTCACCCACACTCAGCGTCCGCTATTGTATGTTCGTGCGTGTTCGTGTTGGTTCATGTCGGTGTGCTCTTACGTCCAGTTATCCCGCTACGTACGTTCCGTTTCGGACTCCTCGCACACTCCACAGCTGCGCTTCTCTTCCGTAGCTCCCCTCGGATTATATTCACGGACTATCGCGAATGCTGTGAGTGCTTTTTGTGTTGGCTCTGCCTGTTGTTGAATAAAGTTTCTGTTTGCCGTTACTCCGGCTTCCGCCTCCGTGCCTCGCCTAACAGAATAATGGACCCTGAAAGGGAATATACGGACAAAAAAAAGAGGCAAAAAAAAAAAAAGGACAAAAGGAGAAAGGGGGACATGATCGGATTAACGCCGTAGTCCCAGCACGAACCGAACCTCGGAGGTCGGGTTCGCTCTGCCGCGATCAAGCGGCAGCCAAGCTCCGCCCCCCGGGAAAACCCGGAAGCTCGCAGCCACTTCTCGGGCACGCTCGGCAGCGCCACGCCCCCTCAATGACGTCACAGGACTCCCGGCTCGCTTCTCCGGCAACAGAGCTGAATGGAGGAGTTTTTACAGAGTGTGGGTCGATATATGGAGTTGAATCCAGCCAGTTATCCCACAGAAGAAGCGAAAATCGTGCTCCACATGTCTCTGCTGACTGAGGAATCTCTCTCCCTTGCCAGAGAACTGTGGAGCATGACTGAAGGCAAGGTCAGCTCATGCGCCAGGTTCCTCCAGCTTCTCATCAGGGGACTCGGGATAACCACGGCTGATCTCCATCTCCTCTACCCCGCTTCCGAGAACGCCGTTCCTCATCAGAGTTTCCAGGAGGTCACCGCGCTGCTCCAGGCCCTCCAGGACAGCTCCGCTCCGCCGAAGGTCCTCCAAGGGATCTCCGCTGTACTCCAGGATATCCAGGCTGGCTCTGTTTCCTTCCAGGACCTCCAGGAGTTCTCCATCCTGCTCCAGAACCTTCGGGTTGGTCCAGCTCCGCTCCAGGTCCCCGAGAGCTCGGTCCCGCTCCAGAGAGTCCCCGAGAGCTCCGTTCCGCTCCAGAGTCCTGAAAGGAGCGCGGCTTCGTCCTATCACCTCCAGGCGAGCTCCCCTCCGCTCCAGGGTCTCCAGGCGATCTCCCCTCCGCTCCAGGGTCTCCAGGCAAGCTTCCCTCCACTCCAGGGTCTCCAGGCGACCTCCTCTCCGCTCCAGGGTCTCCAGGTGGCTTCCTCTCCGCTCCTAGGCCTCCAGGAGAGCTCCTCTTCGCTCCAGGTCCCCAAAGAAGGCTCAGCTTCACTCCCAATTCCCGAGGAGAACTCGGTTCTGTCTCAGGACTTCCGGGAGAGTTCCGCTCCGCTTCAGCGTCCCAAGGAGAGCCCAGTTCCGCGCTAGCGCGTCCCCGAGAACACCTCTTGACCCAAGGGGATCCCGAAGCACTCAACTCGGCTCTAGACTGCGAAAGGGACGTCGAACCGCCGCCCCCGGCTTCATCAGAAGGCGATGGCTCGCCCCACAGTCTCCCAAGAGGTGACGGCATGCCTCACCAGCACTCAGAAGGCGAAGCTACATTACAGACCTCCTCCTCGCCCAAGGGGTCCCCAGAGCACTTACCTCAGCTCCGGGACTGCGAAAGGGACGTCGAACCACTGCCCCTGGCCTCATCCGAAGGCGACGGCTCGCCCCACAGTCTCCCAAAAGGTGACAGCTCGCCCCACGAGCACTCAGGAGACAAGGTCACATCACCGAGCTCCTCCCACGGCGACGTCTCGCTCCCGAGCTCTTCCCATGGCGACGTCCCGCTCGTGAGCTCCTCCCTCGGGGACTGCTTGCCTCAGGACCCCTTTCACGGCGATATCCTGCCTCCAAGCTCCCTGGATGATGACAGGTCGCTCCTGAGCTCCCTGGAGCTGCCAGTCTCCGCTGAGGGCGTGGTTCCGTTCCCAGTCTCCGCCTTGGGCTTCGCTCCACTTCAGGTCTCCAGGGAGGGCGTCTCTCGGTCACTGCTCTCCGCCGTGGACGGTACTCGGCCTTTAGACTCCACAAGGGGCACTGCTGGGTCCCGATCCTTCACCGGAAGCATCGTTCCACCTCTGGCCTCCGCCGAAGTCGTCGCTCCGCACCAGGTCTCCGCTGAGGGCAGCACTCCGCCTCTGGTCTCCGCTGAGGGCATCGCTCCGCTCCAGGTCCCCGCCGGGGACGTCATCCCGTTCCGGGTCTCTGTGGTGGCCGTATCCGAGCTCCAGGCCTCCGCCGAGGACTCCGCCCAGCCTCGGGTCGTCACCAGGACCGTCTGTCAGTTCCAGGCCTCCGTGATAGGCGTCTCTCCGCATCCTGCCTCTGCTGGGCACGTCGCGCCACCTCAGATCCCGGCTGGCGGCGTCAGATCCCGGCTGGCGGCGTCAGATCCGCTCGATCCGCCTGCAGCCTCCGCAGTGGGCGTCGTTCTGCTCCAAGGCTCAGTGGACGACATCGCGCTGCCTCCGGTCTTCACTGAGGGTGTCGCTCTGCTCCGGGTCTCTGTGGTGGACGTCTCTCTGCCTCTAGTCTGTGCCAAGGACTTTCCCTGCTGTTCCTGGCTCTGTGGCGATTCCGTCCGGGTCCCCTTCGACCCTGGGCGGTTGGAGGGGCCCTCCTCCGAGTGCCCTGGCCCGCCGGGCGTGCTGTGAGTTTGGGGCGTCAGGGGGGGTCAGGAATCCCCCTGCCACGCCCCCTTAGGCGGCTGTCAGACTTCGGCATTCCCCAAAGCACCTCGCTCCTTCTCCCGTGCGTGCCCTGCCCGCACAGAGCTGCTCGCAATCGGGCTTTATTGGGAACACCTGACTCCCATCTACTCACTCATCACACCGCCAATATAAACCCCTCATTCACCCACACTCAGCATCCGTTATTGTATGTTTGTGCGTGTTTGTGTTGGTTCATGTCGGTGTGCTCGTACGTCTAGTTATCCCACTACGTACGTTCTGTTTTGGACTCCTCGCACACTCCACAGCTGCGCTTCTCTTCCGAAGCTCCCCTCGGATTATATTCACGGACTATCGCGAGTGCTGTGAGTGCTTTTTGTGTTGGCTCTGCCTGTTGTTGAATAAAGTTTTTGTTTACCGTTACTCCGGCTTCCGCCTCCGTGCCTCGCCTAACACTTTTATTGTCATTCCCACCATATAAAGTACAGTCTATAATTCAATTCAATTCAATTCATTTTTATTTGTATAGCGCTTTTAACAATGAACATTGTCTCAAAGCAGCTTTACACAGATAATGTGGTGATTAAACGTAAATATGTTCTTTGTAAGTAAGTTTGTCCCTGATGAGCAACTGTGGCAAGGAAAAACTCCCCGAGATGGCATAAGGAAGAAACCTTGAGAGGAAGCAGACTCAAGAGGGAACCCATCCTCATCTGGGTTGCACCAAATGTCCATTTGAAGCAGATATACAAAGTTGCGGGGTACAGTAATGACGATCAGAAGCAAACTGCACTTCAGACCGCCGACACCAACTACTGTCCAATCTGTCCTCAAAAGCACCCGTTCTACTCCGGAATTAAATGGAACCACCCAAGGTGTTGATGAGATACCGACCCAAGCTGCACAGAAGTGTGAAGATCCACGGAGGGGAGAGGGGCAGGAACAGTGGTCACTGGAACCTCAGGAGCATGTTTAACTCGACCGAGAGAGAGAGAGAGAGAGAGAGAGAGAGAGAGAGAGAGAGAGAGAGAGAAGGATATGGATTATTAAGTGTCCCTATTGGTGTATGAAAGTTAATGTCACTGTGCCTCGCTATGGCAGCATAACTAAAAGGGAGAACCAGAAGGTAACACAGACATGAGGGATCTCTGGGATAAGAGACGACCCACCACACGACCGTCAACAAACCAGAGTGAACGTGTGAATGTGAGGGGACGACAGCATACAAATATACTAGTTCACCAAACACTCTATATCCATGCTCCCTCCAGATCTGAGCCTTTACCTAAGAAAAATCTACTGATAAAAGGCTTGACTAAATAAATAAGTTTTCAACCTCGACTTGAACACTGAGACTGTGTCCGAGTCCCGAACACTGGTTGGAAGGCTGTTCCATAACTGTGGGGCTTTATAAGAGAAAGATCTGCCCTCTGCTGTAGTCTTCATTATTTGAGGAACCAACAGATAGCCAGCACCTTTTGATCTAAGTAGGCGTGGAGGATCATACTGGTACAGAAGTTCACTCAGATACTGCGGTGCGAGACCGTTAAGTGCTTTATACGTCAGTAGTAATATTTTATAATCATAATCGAGATTTGATTGGGAGCCAGTGTAGACTGATTAAAACAGGGGTGATGTGGTCGTATTTCCTAGATCTAGTGAGGACCCTTGCTGCTGCATTCTGGACTAACTGAAGCTTATTTATGCACTTACTCGCACACCCAGACAGTAAAGCGTTACAGTCTAGTCTAATCTAGAAGTAACAAAAGCATGAACTAGTTTTTCTGCATCCTGTAACGACATCATATTTCTAATTTTAGCAATATTTCTAAGGTGAAAGAAGGCGATCCTGGTGATATTATTCACGTGAGACTCAAAGGAAAGACTCGGGTCAATAATCACACCAAGGTCTTTGACAGCCGTACATGCTGAAACAGAAACACCATCCAGAGATGCTACGAATCGGAAAGTTTACTTCTAGCTGCATGTGGTCCTAGTAAAAGTACTTCCGTCTTATCTGAGTTGAGCAGAAGAAAGTTATTAAGCATCCACTGTCTAATGTCCTTTACACACTTCTCAACACTGTTTAGCTGATCTCGCTCATCTGGCTTTGCTGAAATATACAGCTGTGTGTCATCAGCATAGCAATGGAAGCGAATCCCATGTTTATGAATGATTTCACCAAGAGGCAGCATATATACAGAGAAAAGCAGTGGGCCTAAGACAGATCCTTGAGGAACACCAAACTTTACCTCATAGAGTGTGGAGAACTCACCATTTACATCCACAAACTGATAGCGATCAGTCAAATAAGACCTGAGCCAAGAGAGAGCTGTTCCCTTTATTCCTACAACGTTCTCAAGTCTAGCAAGCAGTATAGTGTGATCAATGGTGTCAAAAGCTGCACTAAGGTCGAGCAAAACAAGTAAGGAGACAAAACCCTGATCAGAGGCCAATAACAGGTCATTTACCACCTTAACTAGCGCCGTCTCTGTGCTATGATGAGGCGAAATCCTGACTGATACATTTCAAAAATGTTATTCATAAGTAGGTGTGAGCATAACTGCTGTGCTACAACCTTTTCTAAAATTTTGGATATAAAGGGGAGATTTGATATCGGTCTGTAGTTGGACAACTGACATGGGTCAAGGTCAGGTTTCTTAATAAGGGGGTGGATAACTGCCAGTTTGAAGGATTTAGGTACATAACCAGTGCTAATGGAAGAGTTAATTATTTTAAAACAGGTTTGATTACCTCTGGAGCTATCTGTTTAAAGAAACTAGTAGGCAAGGGATCGAGAATGCAGGTTGATGATTTTGATGAGGAGATTAATGAAATTAAGTCATTCTCATGAATAGGAGTGAAGCTTTGTAGTTGATTGTCTGCTATAATGACACTGCTGTCTACAGGGTTACTTGTAAAATAATTTGGATTTATATTAACCGCCTGGATTTCTTGCCTGATGTTTTCAATTTTATTATTAAAAAAGTTCATGAAATCATTACTACCTAATGATGGTGTGCATGTTAGTGCAGTGCTTTTATTCCCTGTTAATTTTGCTACCGTGCTGAATAAAAATCTAGGATTATGCTTGTTATTTTCTATGAGGGTGGAGAAATATGCTGATCTAGCAGCACTAAGAGATTTTCTATAATTTAGAGGCTCTCCTTCCATGCTATTTGAAATACTGTTAATTTTGTTTGACGCCATTTACGTTCTAATTTTCGAGTGGTCTGTTTTAAGGTGCGCGTATGATCATTATACCACTGTGCTAATTTTTTCTCCCTGATCATTTTGGTCTTAAGGGGAGCTACATCATCTAGAGTGTAACGTAACGTTGTTTCTAGATGTTCAGTGGCCCAGTCGAGCTCTGCGGGGTCTGACGGAGATCTATCTAATATTGTAATTTCGGGAAGATTATTAATAAAACGCGCTGCTGTAGCTGACGTGAAAGTACGCTTAACACTGTAGCGTGGTGAGGTAGAAATGCAATGACTTAGGCAAATTTTAAACGAGATTAGATAACGGTCTGAAATAGCTTCAGACTGTGGAATTATGACTAAGTTTTTATTTTAATCCAAATGTTAACAACAAATCGAGTGTGTCCACCACTATGAGTGGGTCCTATAACATTCTGATTAATTCCAACTGAATCTAAAATGGACACAACTGCTGCTCTTAAGGAGTCTTCCTGATTATCAAAATGAATATTAAAGTCACCAACAATTAATGCTTTGTCTAAAGAAGTAGCTACATTTGTAATGAAATCTGCAAATTCTATCAGAAAATCAGAGTAGGGCCCTGGGGGTCTATAAATAATAATTAGTGAAATTAACTGACTTGACCTGCTTTCGGACACTGAATATTTTATGTTGGTGTAAAGAACTTCAAATGTTTTACATTTTTGTTTAGTCTTTTGTGTGACGTTTAGATTATTATTATAAATAGCTGCTACTCCACCTCCTCTGCCATTTAGACGGGGTTGGTGTATGTAACTATACCCAGGAGGACTCGCCTCATTTAATGCTACATATTCATTTTAATCCATGTTTCTGTCAAACACATTATATTAAACTCCTGGTCGGTAATAATTTCGTTTATAGTCAGTGCTTTTGGCGTGAGAGATCTAATATTCAACAATCCTATCTTTAGATCAGAGGTGCTGGCTGTGCGTTCAGTCCTATTTAATTTAATGTTAATCAGGTTACTTAAACAGACTTTCTGATAATTCTTATATTTTGGTTTTGCTCGGGGGACAGACACAGTCTCAATATGGTGGATCCTGAGTGACGACTCGTCTAGCAGACGATCGGTTTAGCCTGTCTGTCTGTTTCCTGGCCTTGGCTCTAGACAGTCACTTGAGACTATTACCTATACTACAAGAAACGAGAGCAGCACCTTCCTGGGTGGGATGGATACCGTCCCGCCCTAACAGGCCAGCCTTGCCCTCAAAAATGCTCCAATTATTAATGAAGCCCACATTATTTTTGGAGCACCACTCGGACATCCAGCAGTTCAGCGACCATAACCTGCTGTAGGCTACATCGCCATGTCCCATTGCGATGGGGCCAGAGCATAATGAAATCAAACATCATTTCTTCAGGACCAAAATGCTATGATAAGACAACACAAATAAAAAACAATCAAAAAACAAAACAAAACACAGAAATATACAAAAATAAGACATAAAATTAGGTGCACATGCGCAACATTTAATTAAAAAAGAATATAAGACATTGTGACAGTCACACTGCAACACTGACCAGTTCAGTACAGAAGATTTGTGGTAGGTGTTCCTTCTGATGTTGAAGAGCATTTAGTTGTTTGCCCAACAAAAGGATTGATGGTCCTCAACATCGCCTGTTTCTTACTGCGTTTTCAAATTAGCGTGAACAGCACATCTTGAAACCCAAGTCTGCTTTAAAATCTTTGCCTGTAAGTAATCTTTTTGATACAGTATAACTACCTTGTGTTTTGTTGTAACTCAGTCCTGCCATGGTGTATGACCTGTGAAATAAAAATATCTTCCAAAACCTCATTTTAGTAACAGAATTCAAGCCTGAAAACCAGAATTCAGGTGTTTCAATTTTAGTTAATGACTGTGTTGCAGCATACACATCAAATTGATGATCATCGAATCGTGCTTGGTGTAATTGGTTAATCTTATACCTGATTCCTTCAAAATCCCTGACTTTGTATAAGTGTACAAACTGTGCAAAGTAAGAAATGAAAGTCAAACGGTAGTCACACCAAATACTGTTTTGATTCAAATTTGTATTTTGTTTATTTAGTTTACTGATAAAAGCAATTTAGTAACACTTACAACATTTACACACACACACACACACACACACACACACACACACACACACACACACACACACACACACACACACACACACAAAAACACGCTTGTTTTTTCTCTTTTCTTCTTAGAATTACTCATTTATTAGGTTATGGTGAAACTCTTCCTCTTTCTCCTGTGTTTGACAGGTAAGTGTGCATTCATAATTTTTTTATTCTCACATTCTCACATTTTCAGTTCCCCTTCGGGAACTCGAGCTGCGTCGAAACGCTTTGGGAACACGTTTCGACGCAGCGTCTCGTTCCCTCGGGGAACTAGGTTTATGTTCGTAACCTACAGACGATATTGTTACATAATCTTGCTATTGACATTGGTGTTAATAAATTAACAATAACTTATTTGCTTTAATTTTATGTATGATGGCTACGACATAAATTACCTGCTGTGTATTATTTGTAAAATTTTCTGCAGGTGTTGTTCCATTTATTCTTTCACTTCTGCAGCCTGTATCTCACAAGTATCATCTAATTAAGTCTAAGGTGGCATGGCCAGTTGCACAGAATTACTGCAGGGAAACATACGATGACCTGGCTACAATTGAAAGTTATCTTGACTGGTTAAAATTAAAGAACATTTTGGCAAGTGAAGGCCTGACAGATGTTGCCTGGTTGGCTTGTACAATGATGTCAACAGCTGGCGTTGGTCCTCTCCTGATGTCCCACTGAAAAATACTTTTTCAAGTTGGGCCTCTGGAAAACCTGACAATTTGGGTGCGAATGCAAATTGTTGTCTGACAGGCCCTTATGGAAATTGGTGGGATTACCCTTGCACACTCCTTTTTCCCTTTATATGTTACAATGGTGAGTTAATTTTTATTTGCTTGGTTTCTATTATTAAAAAATTATACTTTTTAATGACACTGAATTCCATTATTGAAAAACCTTCATTTATTCTAGGCCATCTAGCCTACCATGTGTGTATACAATGCACTTTGGAATTATTGGGACCTGTCACTAAAAATGAGCAAAATATTTAAAAAGAATAATATAATAATATAAAGTAATAAGTAATATTTTAAGCTCAAACCTGCATGGATGATATATACTAATAAATACGCTTTTCTTCTCAGTACAAAAGCTTTCCTAGTACATTTATTTCTGAAAATAAAAAACTTTATGAAAAATAATAAGTACCTCCCACAATTTATTGAAAAACTGTTCTTACATATGCAGAAATGTACATACAAACATATCAAAACCTATAGTGAACAATGCCTAAATTTCCAAATTTCCTATAAATATTTCAAGCAAACTTAGTTGATTTCCTGTAGCCTATATGTTTACACATCTACCTGTGCATGTGTGCTTGACATTCAATGTTTTGAACGACGTATCATATTTTTCGGACTATAAGCCGCTACTTTTTTTCCATGTTTTGAACCCCGCGGCTTAAACAACGAAGTGGCTAATTTATGGATTTTTCCTGGGTTTTTCCCGGTTTCACAAACTTCAAGCCAAAAAACTGAGCGACAAAAAATTTGAACAATGAAATTTCTGAACGGAAACGAAAAAACGCACTTCACCTGCGTTCTGAGCTGCACGGCATCGGGAGAACAACCTTCCACCGGTGGCGCACGACGATGACAAAAGATAAACTCCTGAGAGAAATACAGTGGTACCTTGACCTACGAGTTTAATTCGTTCCGTAGACGAGCTCGTATCTCAATTTGCTCGCACATCAAATCAGTTTTCCATATTGAAAATACTTAAAATGGCATTAATCCGTTCCAACCCTCAAAATGACACCCCGTTTTTATGTTTCATGTTATTAAATTGGAAAATACATTTCTAAATAACAAATTTTGTATAAAAAACATAATAGAAAGAGTATGTAAAGATATAATAAGGTTTTATTCTGGGAATTTTCTTGGAGATGAGACGACTTGAGCTAACGAAAACGCCGGTGGTGTGTGTGTGTGTGTGTGTGTGTGTGTGTGGAAGGGGGTAGAGGCGATAAGTGGAGGCGGAGGGAAAACTTGTTTTTTCCTATCACTCCTGTACACTACGTATCCCTAAACTTTTAAATTTTAACTTTTTCTTCTTTGCTTATCTTAATTTTCGTCAAAATCTTCGCTTTCTGGCTTCGCTTTGCCATCTAGCAGCGGCGTCTCGAGCTCGTACCTCAATTTTTTGCTCGCGTACCAAAGCAAAATAATCGACCGAGTGACCGCTCGTACCTCGGAAAACTCGTACATTAATGCACTTGTAGGTCAAGGTACCACTGTAGTTGTAAAAGAAAGGAGGAAGACAGTGAACAATGACTTTCTTGGTCGCCTACTGTTTAGATACAAGCCGTTGTAACGTGTTGAGTCTGGGTTAAGGGATAGCTCACTAACTCCAGTTACAACAGAAATCATATAAGCACAGACAGGTTTCCAAAACTCGTGCTTTTTTATTTTTCTTGGCAACAGAGTTATGGGTTAGTCAAAGAAACTTAGAAATAAGCATTAGAAAATAAAAAGGACATAATCCTCGGTCTCCACACACGCAGTAATACCGGAAGAATGCAGTGGCAGGCGATTCCCAAAATACCGCTATGCTCCTAATAGAAGCGCATCATACTGCATTTAGTGTCTTTTGTTAAAGCCTGTGTAAAGTTAATTAGTTTCAGTGTAGACTGTGTAGGCTTATTTATGTTAAAAATAAAAATATTTGTCAAATAAGGGAGCGCTTTATAGTCCGGATATTACGGTAGTATATCAGAGTGTGTGCTTGCAATTTAAACATAGTGGTTTTAGTTGATTTTTTTTTGTGTTTTGTTTTCAAATGGAAAGAGTTTGGAAAAATATTTAACCCCAGATGCTAGTTCTGCTATTTAGACCATTTGTCTATAGTACACAGTTAATCATAGTGAGCATAATAAAGTCAACCACTAAAATTATCTTTTATTATTATTTATCTATTTTAATGCACTTAAAATATAATTTACATTGATTACTCTTTGTGTAGGTGATGGTTGTATTGTATATTTTGTATTTTGATGGTTGTATTTATAGATTAAATAAATCTTCTTTTCTTATTTAGGATTTCTTTTGTAGTTAATAGATATATATATATATATATATATATATATATATATATATATATATATATATATATATATATATATATATATATATAGTATTTATTTTATCAGAATAAAAATAAATGTTTCCAGCACTTATTGCATGAAGATTTGATCTATTAGAGGCAAAATATTTTTTGTTTTATTCTTAAGAAAAGTAAGATTACTTTCAGAAAACCCCACTATAAGTTTACTAAATGCATGATTTCATAAGTGTCAGTAAAAAAATTAACTACATTTAAAATTTCAATGTTAATATGGTTTCCAAATTTATAAAGATAAAAATAAATGATACATTTCTTTCGTTTCATTTAGATTTAGAAGAGAGCCATAATAAAATAGAATAGAATAGAATATACTTTATTTGTTATATATACATTTCAGCACAGTGAAATTCTTTCTTTGCATATCCCAACTTTCTTGAAAGCTGGGGTCCGAACGCAGGGTCAGCCATGATCCAGCACCCCTGGAGCACAGAGGATTAAGGCCTTGCTCAAGAGCCCAAGAGTGGCAGCTTGGCAAAAGTAAAAGTAGAGTTTTAAGTGTCAGTGTAAAGTTTTGCCATAAACAGAGACAGAATGCTTGAGGGATTTGATTGTAAGGCTGACATGTCATACCAGAATAGTGTCTAAATAGTGTTCTTCATGCCAGTGCCAATTATAGCCAGGCCACTGATTGATTTGTAAAATAAAAATCCAATTAAAAATCTTTGTATGAATTTAAAACTGTACTGACATGTTTTCTTCTCGTAGATGTATTTTTTTAGAGATGTAGTCCACTGTATTCCTTTTGTAGTAATTGTGTTGCATGATTGAAAGATTTAAAATAAAGATTGTCTCTAGCAATTTTCTTATAAAAATTGTTCAAGTCTCATATGTGTCTAATACAGAATTGTAGCTGCTCAACAGGTCTGGGTGTCTTTTGTAGTATGTTTCATTTAATTATGCACCAATTGTGCCAAGAATCCATCAAATAATATAATCACAAGCCTTCTACGGGAATGTTTCATATCTCTGTTGTGACCTCTGTCATATGAAAAAAGGAAATTTCAATTCCATTGACTCTGTGTGTCTCTCTGTCTAGACTTGTGTCTTAGGCAAAGTGGAAATAAAAATTTGCTTCAATGGAGTGTCAGATGCTCATTACAAGAAAGATCCTTCAAACCACATGAGCCAATATTTTATTCATAATAGAGCATAGAGGACGTAACAAATGTTTAAACTGAAAATGTTTACACTGTTTGATGCCTGTTACAGGTCTCAAAAAGTTGCCATGGGGCAACAGAGCGCTGAAATATTTTTAAATAGCAAAAAAATTCGAGCAACTAATACATTTTATTGACATCAGGTCAGTAACATGATTAACTATAAAAGGGCTGTCTTAAAGAGGCAGAGTCTCTCAAAATTACGATAGGCAGAGGCTTTCCAATCTGTGAACAAGTGCATAAAAAGATTGTGTAATACATTAAAAACAACGTTCCTCAACGTCAAATTGCAAAGACTTTGCAAATCTCATTATCTACAGAACATAATATCATCAAAAGATTCAGAGAGACTGGAGAAATCTTGATGGGTAAGGGACAAGGCCGAAGACCGTTGTTGGATACCCATGGTCTTTGGGCCCTCAGATGACACTGCATCACTAATTGGCATGATTGTGTCACTGACATTACTAAATGGGCCCAGGAATATGGTCGGTAAAGAAATATGTAAACATAGTCCAGAAGCAGTGCCGTGTCCTGTGGGCCAAAGCTAATTTAAAATAAACTGTTTCAAAGTGGAAAAGTGTTCTATGGTCAGACGAGTCCCATTTTGACATTCTTGTTAGAAATGACAGATGCTGTGTCCTCTGGACTAAAGAGGAGGGGGACCTTCCAGCATGTTATCAGTGTTTGGTTCAAAAGCCAGCTTTTCTGATGGTATGGGGGTGCATAAGTGCACACAGTATGGGCAGCTTGCATGTTTTGGGAGGCACTATGAATGCTGAAAGGTATATAAAGGTTTTATTAAGGTATATAAAGGTCTGCTGTTTTATCACCTGTTAAGTTATTAGGGAGGGGAAATTATACTTTTTCCTCATGATTTTTGGTATTAGTTATACAGGATAAGAGTGTGGTGACGGTCTTAGTGAGTTTGAGATAGATTGTAAGTTATGTCCATAACTATGGATCTATGAGACCGAAAAATTACCAACACCTACCCTTGTCACTTGGGGCATTCCTGGCAGGAGGAAGTGGTTGGTCCATTTAGATGTTATACTATACAGGCAACCAGGTCAGGCACCTGACATTGTTGTTATTAGGTCTTAAGAATAGGCAGAAGAATGGCGTCATTCAGGATAAGACAGTGGTGACGGTCATCGTTCGGTCTTATAGTCATAGACAATTCTGTTCTGACTCGTCGCACATGAGGTAGATGCAAACCACAAGAACAGTGCAGAAAAAATCTGTATGCCAAACGAGGAAAAGAAAAACTTGAAAAAGAGGAGAGAGCAAGACAAGAGGTCAGCTAATCATCCATTTTTTTATTGATTTGTGTTTCAAGTTCTGTGTTAAGATACTGAGGCGAGCTCATGTGAAGCTATACAAAAAATAGAAATTCAGTTACTCACCGCAATGTTTATCCACTGGAAGTTGAAACAGTATTTCCAAAATGTATTTTCATGCAATCAAGCAAAAGGAATGATAAATTACTATTATTTATTTATTTATTTTTATAAATATATATCAGAATCAGAATGGCTCCCTGGTGGTCTAGTGGTTAGGATGCGGCGCTCTCACTGCTGCGGCCCCGGGTTCGATCCCTGGTCAGGGAACCAACCCCAGCCATTAGGGTTGCACAAGCCTTAGTTTCGGGCCCAAGCCCGGATAAATGGGGAGGGTTTGCTATAGGAAGGGCATCCAGCGTAAAAACGTGCAAAATCAAACATGCGGATGGTCTGCTGTGGTGACTCCTGATGGGAGAAGCTGAAAGATATCAGAATCAGGTTTATTGGAATTTGGTTCCAGCTGTGATTATATATGGAACCTCGGGTTACGAACGCCCCGGCATACGTATAATTCAGGTTACGAATCGCAGTTCATAAAAAATGTTGCCTCTAGTTACGAGAAATTTTTTAGGATACGAGTGTTGCGCACGGAAAAATCGCAGGCAGGTTAGTTTTTTACGTATCGCCACGTGCTCTCGCTGCGCTCTCGTGCAGCACATACACATCCGCTCGTCGCGCTAACAGTGTGGAATTACTGAACTTTAAATACTGTACGTATTCCTATCACCATGCCGCCAACAAAGTAGCCTGATGGAAATTCTCCTTCCAAACAATAACTCTCCTCCTCCCGCTTCACGGACGCCGCTCCATCATGCACGCAGCGAGACTTCTTAAAGGTAAGGTACCATTTAAAGATTTATTTTTTATATGTTTATATGTTTTTATATGATACGATTTCAATATAACATGTTAAAAGTAAATAATATTAGTGAATATTGGCATTATTTTTTTTTTAAGAAACACTTTTTGGGTGTCCAGAACGAATTACCGAAGTTTCTATTCATTCTTATGGGAAAATTTGTATCGGGATACGAGCTTTTCAGGTTAAGAGTAAAGTGATGGAACCAATTAAACTCGTAACCCGAGGTTCCACTGTATATATATATATATATATATATATAATAAATACATTTAAATGTATTTGTTTACTATTATTTATTTATTTATTATTTATATATCAATTACAAATTAATAAAATTGATGATTGATGATTCACAACCAGAAATTATTTGGTTCTCAAGTTCAAATCACTGATTCAATGATCCTGTCGCTGTTTAAGGTAATTATACAAATATTATATAAATATATAAATACATTTCTTTCTACACATTACCCAGGGGACCCAGAAACCCTAGCAGTGTCCCTGGACACTAATAATACAGACCCAGCTGAAAGCAAAATGCCATTAAATTCAAACCCCTGGCCATATTTAAAGGACCACTTTGACTTCAAGTGCAATATAGGCAACAATGGGGACTGGGTAAAATTGTCTCTGCACATTAAAGCTGACCTAAATTGTAAAACATATTTTGAGATTTGATTAATTTTAGACAAAACAAAACAAAAACAAAACAAAAACAAAAGAATCAGCACCACCAAATAAAGAACTAACAAAGTGTATGTGCTGGCCTGTTTGAAAGGATCCCACAGTGACGCCTACTGGCCAATGTGAAATTACATTTTTAATTGCCATGTAATTTATTTATTTAAAACAAGGAAGGGTATCAATATAAAAATGAAAAATTAGAGAAAGAAACACTTTTTTCACATATTACACACTTTTTATAAAGTTTAAGCACAGTGAAATAAATTTATTTAATAAACGTAGCAAATTGACGACATACACTTGACTTACAGCGATGCCGCAATGAGTCATTTGAGGTATTTTGAGGGGCACGTGTGAAAGATCATCACTGGAGCACCACAAAAGATTAGGAAGGCCTTCAACAAGCTCAACCCCCCGTATATGTCATAACTTTTTGGCAACTTATGCATGATGGTCATTGGAAAACCATCCACAACATTGCTGCCATTGTTGGTGTCTCATATACAACAATCCAGGCAATCCTCAACTGTGATTTGAACATGCCGTTTTGCTCTCAAGTTTGTCCCCAGGCTGCTGGAACAGAGGTATACAGCATCAAAGTCTACCAAGAACTCCATCAGAATGCTATGAATAACCCCTCCTTCATGTTAAGTATCAATAGCGGTGATGAAACATGGGTGCACGGATACAACCTTGAGATGAAGTCTTCACAGTGGAGAGCCCATCATGTTCATAATCTAAATAAGACGAGGCAGGTCTGCAGCTCAACCAAGTGCATTCCCATATTTTCTTTTACATGTATTGGGAATTTGTTCCCAGGGGCCCGACTGCCAGTAGCAAGTTCTACTGACAGGTTTTAAGGTGTCTGAGAGATGTCAATGATTGGCTGTATAAAAGAACAGATACAACTTGTTTATGTCTCATAAATTTTGTTGATATTTTGTTTGTATAGAAATCTACTATCTATAATCTAAAATAGCAGCCCCCACCGCAAGAGAGGTGTGCTTCTGAACCTTGCGACGAGACCTATACCTTATCTCGTATTTAAAGAAAATTTCTTTGCACCTTAACAAAATCCCAATTTTTATAATTATTTGAAGAGAAGATATTGAAATGATAAACTTTATAAAATATATGGGCATCACACTGAGCAATAACCTGATCTTTAAATTAATATTTATTGTCCATAAAACCAGGTGCACTACTAACCACCCCACATTTGATTTGGTTTTGACTACTTCAGGGAAAAGATTTCTTTCCCAGATGTCTACATTCATCAACACCAGCACCATGGGTTAACACTATAACTGTCCTTTTGACAAACTTCCTCCACAACACTGTAACAGACTCATTGCAAGTTATCGCAAACGCCTGATTGCTGCCAGTTATTAGGTTTAGGGGCATTTTTTCACACATGGCCAGGTAGTTTTAGATTTTATTTTCCTTGATAATAAAAACCTAAATTTAAAAACTGTATGTTGTGTTTACTTGTGTACAGTAGATGTACAGACGGTGCTTGTTGTTTGTTAAGAAAATCTATTCATTTGATTTTGTTTAAGAAAGTCAACTCTCACCTGGTTATATCTCATAAATCTTCATGATTTTTCACAGTTTTAAGTTTTGGTAAATGGTATGGTAAATCTACAAAATGTGTAATGTATATTAAATGTAATTAGTAAAAATAAAATGAAGTGTAAGTGATATGTAGTAACATTAGTAATATGATGTTCCCCCTTAAAACAAGAGGAAAATGAAATTGTGCTTAATAATGACACATTTGTTGACATAATATGCAACATTTCCACAATTTCATCTTCCACGCCAATAAGTCTATGTTTTTTATGTGCTTTAAATGGGTTATGTTTTTTAAAAAAGGTTGCACTTGGAAGCAGACACTACTGTACAGTATATGGATGAAATAGATTCCACAACAGCATACTTATATTTAAATGTGTTCCAAATCATATTAACAAGGTTTATAAGTAGGACACAGGCTTACACTTAGTTTAATTGCTAAAACAAACTCTTGGTCTTCTGTTTTTCTGGGATTTTTGCCCTTCCCTTCTGAAACAACTGGTGTAATTAATTTACAGGTAATTGCCTAGGGCTTTGGGATGGGGGTCTCTATAATCGTAACAAGCTTTTTCACTAATTCACCAATCAAGACAGACAGCATAAGACTAGGCTTTTTGTCCATTGGATATAAATAATTGTCACTCACCTGAAGTTGAACCAGTTAATATCACCGTTCAAATGTAGGTTCCCACCCTTTGAAGGCATGAAGAGACTGAGAACAGTTGATGAACAAAATCCAACTTTTCTGCAAACTGACCTGACTAAACGTGAAGCTATAATAAACTGAGCTTTATTCATGCTGATTTGCGTCAGTACCATTTGAAAATGGTTCATTATTTACAGTCGTTTTATTCTGAGTTCAAACAACACAAGCGCCGTGATGACGTTAAAAATATTAAAGTAAAAGTAAAAGTTTACAAATAAGAAAAGCTACATTAGAGCATTTTTTATTATTTTCAAATGTACTTCAACTGTCTGTATGTCTTTTCGGTGATGTTGAAATTATCGTTATAGCCTACTTCACACTTACTCTTTTTAGTTTTTAAATAAGTTGTGCTGTTGCGTTTACCGAATAAATACTATTTAAACATACAAATACAATTGAAGAAGTTAACTATACTTTCTGCTTAATAGTTTGTCTCCTTTACTTCCACTGTTGATTTGGTTATATAGTGCATATTTGGGGTATTTAAATGCAATAGATAATATGATCTATATTTCTAAAGCTATAGTCTATATTAATTCAATAGGAGGGGAGATTATATCCATATTCAGCATAATTTCAGCATACATTATGCTGGATATGAACAAAGTGGGCAAAAATGTTCATTGTCTCAAATAGTGGGTCAGTTTAGTAACAAATTCCTGCACATTTAAGTAAATATATACTATAGTGTACTGATAATAGGTTTTGTAAAAATAAGAAGGTTAGAGATTATATTTTTATATTTTAAGTGCTTTTTATTTATTCTAAAAGGTGGAAGGAAGGAGGCCAGGGGCATCAATATACATTTTGCTAGGGCTTCCAGATGAAGCCTCTAGAACTAGCCCTGCTAGACTGCAACATCATTGTCTGGCTCTACAGTATATTAAAGAGAAAGAGAAAAAGTGGTTATAGATGTGCATGCTCCTGTTTATACACAGTCACACACTCACTGTGTGTGTGTGTGTGTGTGTGTGTGTGTGTGTGTGTGTGTGTGTGTGTGTGTGTGTGTGTGTGTGTGAAAGAGAGAGGGAGATTTTTGATGAGTGATTGCCTGTCTTTTTAAAGTATGTGTAAGATGTGTTTATTGTTTGGTTACACTGTTTGTCCAGTATTTTAATACATTTGCATTAAGTCAAGTCAAAGCAAGTTTATTTCTATAGCGCTTTTCACAACAGACATTGTCTTAAAGCAGCTTTACAGAAATTAACAGTTAAGGTGAACAATGTGTGTTTATCCCTGATGAGCAGCAATGGCGACTGTGGCAAGGAAAAACTCCCTTAGATGTTATGAGGAAGAAACCTCAGAGGAACCCGACTCAAAAGGGAACCCATCCTCATTTGGGTGATATCAAGTGTGTGATTATAAATCTTTAATCAATACAGAACACTAAAGAGTGAGAAATAGCATGAGCAACGGAATGTAAGCTTATGAGTAATGTACAGTCATTTGAGATTATGGAATCAGGAGCTACTGAGCAACTCATAAAATAGCTCAACATTTATGATCATCATAGATCCAACACCAGCTTCTCCATGCCAGAGCCTTTAAACACTCAATATGGTCCAATGTCCAAACTCCACATGAAGTGGGATCCAAATGGCGCTGGTACGTCTCTAGATGGTTGGGGATGTTTGCAGGGTCCGCATCTACTTTTACTAGGTCATGAATGCGTGGATGAGCTTCTCTGCATCAGATATAGACAACATGTTTCTTAGCTTAGCAATATTTCTAAGGTGGAAAAAGGTTGTTTTGTTATATGATTGATATGATTTTTAAAAGACGAGTTGCTGTCTAAAATAACTCCCAGGTCTTTAACTATTGAACTAGTAGGTACAGTGCATCCTTCTAAATGCAGGTTAAAATGCTGGAGCTTCTGTGCACTGGTTTTTAAACCGATGAGCAAAATCTCTGTCTTATCAGAATATAATATTAGAACGTTATAAGTCATCTAATCTTTTAATTTTTTGACACAGTTATCTGAGCCAATTGAGCTGTATCATCTGTTTTCAATGAGATATATAGTAATATTATATATAATAGTATAGTAATATTTCACAAGGGAAGCATGTATATTGTGAAAAGCAGGGGTCCTAGAACTGAACCTTGTGGCACCCCATCATTTACTTGCACTACCCTGGATAACTCTATCAAAATTGATTGAGAGGTCTGGAAGAAAAATGAGCAAACTCTTGAAGAAAATCAACGTAATAATTAAGATTAAGATTACATCAGTTTTATTTCTGTACCTGAAGGTCACGTATTAATGTCATTATTGTGGGTGACATCCTCATCTGGGTGACACCAAATGTCCATTCTTTATTGTTGAGGTTATGAACTGTTCACTGATGAAAAGAGAGTGATATTTATATATATGACATGACATATTAATAATCCACAAGGACAAGGAGGGGGCCATGGCTACAGACAGCAGAGGGCTGGGGCTCTAAATCTGTTATGTAAATAGTGGTTGGCCTGTTCTGTGATACTAACAAAGGTAGAAGTCCCACAAACAGAACTCATTAGATTTATGGAGATAACACAGGCTTTATTAAAATGAAGAGTTGCAGGAATAAAAGGAGACTGTGTTTAGCTGACCTGGTCAGGAGTGAGAGTCGGACTTCAGGTTTTTGTATGCCATTTGTGATGAGGCAGGTGCGTTGCTGATTGAGTAAGATTGGATTGAACACACACACAATAAGCTAGAAGTGCAAGTGGAAACACAGGAAACGAATCTATAGTAAGTCATGACAAAAAGAGAGAGAGAAAGTCAAGTGTGCCAAGTAAGTTTGCCTTTAAATATTAGTGCACTTTTAAATAATGCTTATGAGCTTCCCCGATTCATTTGAAAGAGCTCCATAATAAGACCGATTAAAAAATATTGACCCCAAATTGACACAAAATCATTATCCAATGGCCCTCTATGGATTTTAAAATGTGTATTATATAATAGTATGTTTGAGAAAAAAGAGAGAGACAGAGAGAGAGAGAGAATATACAATATGACTCATATTATATTGCATTTTTTATTTATTTATTTTTTTTAGCCATGTTTGTAAGATGTGTTAGTTTATCTACTTGTTTTTCCAGTCATTTAAATGCATTTACATTAAAATTTGTTTAATTCTATCTTTGCATAACTCAAGGTCATGTAATAACATCATCATTTGGGATTTTCTAACTCTTGTCTGTCAGAGAACCACCAGTTACGCCTCCCTTTAGCACTCAACACTCCTGTTCAGCCTCTCCCTCCTACTAATTACCTATACCTGCTTTCTCTAATAAAGAAACTTCTGGCCATCAAATTGGCTCTGGAAGAGTGGCGGCACTGGCTGAAGGGGGCGACGCACCCATTTACCGTGATCACCAATCACAAGAACCTCCTATATTTTTTATTTATTTATTTATTTTTTTTATAGAAATGTAACATTTATAAATTAGCATCTATAAGTTTCATTATATATATTAATTATGAGCGAGAGGCAATTTTGCTAAGAAAAACTCCTTGAGATGATATAAGCAACAAACCTTGAGAGAAGAGAAGACTCACTACAAGACCTACTGTATCTTGAACTATGTGACATGTAAAGTCTATTGCCAGTTGATGAGAACTCTATCAGGGCATCAAGATGAATCAGACAAGTCCAGAAAGTGGAAGGATACAGGATTATTTTATGTGAAATACAACTTAGTTGTAAACATAACTGTAGAGGTTCTGAACATTATGCACAAGTAGTCTTGCATTTACATTTACCCATTCAGTTAACAGAATCCTTTGATATGTGCACTTGTACTTTGTTTTGTATTCTTTATACTTTAAAAAGTAAAAGAAATACAGTATACATTGAACTTGAACTTGATCTTGAGCTTGCGTTAAGCAAAACAATAGTTGTTGGTTTTTCTTTGTTAAAAAATCTATTTAAATTATTTGAATCTGTTTGTTTATATTACTTCAATGACAGGTTGTGTACAAGAGCAGGTAGGACTTGTTTGTCTTATACATATTATGTTATGAATTTTTTGCATTTCCTTTCTAGCAAATGTTTTATATTATTGGCAGAATTAAAATTAAAATGTTTTTAGTAAATCTGCATTATGCATGTTTAACATTTTTAGTCTTAAAAGGATATTCTAAAAAAAATAAGTCAAAGTTAAATGCATGCAAAGGCATAGACACTATCATTTACTAACTTTGGTTTTGTAGATTTATGCAGACTTGTGTCTTATAGAAAAAATATATAAACAAGTATCTGTGGATATTTAGTTGTTGCTCAAAACAAATTTTTTTGGATACTTGAAACTGATTTACATAAGGGATTTGGTATCCTAAGGGGTTGGTCTCCAGGAAAACCATTTATAAAAACACAAATGCTGGCAAAGAAACACAGAGCTACTGCAACGGTGGACTTTATTTTATGAGATCACAGGTTTGTTTGAATGTTTCATTACAATCTTTATCATTGCTTTAGAATTTATTTGAATATTCAAAAATTACATGCAGATCATTTAAAAGTGATTATCCTAACAAGTGTGTTGTAACTGATTCAAGTGAAATTGAATTTAATTTTTGTAGTATAAAAAAAAGTTATAAGCAAATACAGTAAACTGAAAATGCAGATAAAGCACCTGAAGCAGTAATGCTAAGTAGCTATACAGTAAACTGAATTAAGCACCTAGGCATTTTTTTCTTACCCTCTAGCAACTAGTGCATTATGAAGGCATATCTCTTTTTCCTATGTTTCATAGGTGAGTGTGTTTTTTTTTTTCATTTTAAAATATTTGCTATGCTATGCTGTGACTCCCTACCTATTGACAAGGATGGACATTATTTATGATACATGTATTTTAAAATACATATATCAAATATAATATAGGATTTTGTAATTTGTATTTGATAAAAATGATGATGATGACTGGAAATTGCTTGATATTTTGTATTGAAATACTTTGGTGTTTTGTATTTTTGTAATTTTAAAATACTGCAAAATACTTTGGAAGTCTGCTGTATTTTGTAGTTCATTTTGATAAACTTAAAGTTGAGGTATTATATTATTATTCGAAAATACCTTTTGATGTATCTTTGCTCATCACTGCCTATTGAGATCACTATTTTGTATTCTAGTGTCACATCTCTCCCAACTATAACAACCCCTACTTGAGCTCTCTTTTCTCCCTGGCATTCTTACAGCCATCTACACACCTACTCATTTCTCTCTTTATTGTCTTCATCTATTCACCTCCTGCTCCTTGGCTTTCAAATGCTGGATCACAAAAAAATTCAGAGCAGCTAGGAGAAATTGCAGTCAATATTTTTCCAGAGAAAAAGACATCTGTATGTAGGGGAGAGTGAGGTAAAATGAGCCAGAAGAACCAAGTTGAACCACCCTCTGTATTCAGGCATCCATATACTTACATTGTCATATGACCGTACATCTTGGACCCACCCATAATATCTGGCAGACTGTGAAAATGAGAAGCCCATCAGAGAATTTGTAAGCATCAACTTACTTTGAAAACTTGTTAACTTGTCGAAGTCAAATTTAGCATGTCAGATGTAATGGCTGTTATCTCAAAACAAATATATCAAGGTCTGAAAGATTTATGATAAATGATGGTGATTTATCAGTGTTTTAAACCATGTGCATCATTAAGCCAAATATTAGCCTGAATTGGTAAGCTGTCTAGTTTTTTCCAAAATTATAACTATGGGGCAAGTCAGCCAGATGCTCTGAGCCGATTTGAGCCAGCACCCATGCTTTCAAACTCCACCTCGTTTGGGTAATACAGGTGTGTATGGGTGTGTGTGTTTTAGATTTAATATTTAATTTTCTAAAGATATGATCTACTTAACTGTTCTACTTATTTCAGCATAATTAACAAATTTCTTCAGTCCTTCCATCCTTCAATTATTCACTCTTTTTGATACTCATAATTGTCCGTTTGTATTGTAGTGAAGTAAGGCTTGGTCCTCTGAAATGTCCTTCCAAGATCTCTGCGACTCTGCGGATTGGTCCACCCCGCTCACCTTTGCAGATTTTAAAACCTTGACCACTGTGCCACTCCTGGCCACCTCTGTCCTTCAACCTAGCTGTGCTCATTTACACCAGTCAGGGACTGGTTGGTGTGGTGTTATTAGACTCTCGTTTCCAAACTATTCCAATGCAGCTCGAGTTCCTGAAAGGTAACGTCTCTAGGTTACGTATGTAACCCTAGTTCCCTGAGGGAACGAGACGCTGCGTCTCTTGCCACACCTCCGGCGTCCTTTCAGCATTTCCTTCTCGGTTACAGAAGCTGAAGCCGGCTTCTCTCCATTATATACATCCGTTTTATATATCCTGGTCGTGACGTCACCCCGCCGGTGACAGCCTGTTTTCAATTTTGACTGATTAGACTCATTATTCAGAGCATGGACAAAGCAGTCGCGTTCCCAAAGCACTCCGACGCAGCATCTCGTTCCCTCAGAGAACTAGGGTTACATACATAACCTAAAGACGCTTCTTTTTTTATAGCCCTGTTATTGTTGTGTATGTTTTAAAGTTTAATAATAATAAAAAGAATTTGCTCAAAGGGAGAGGCGTAGACTAAACAAACTTGCAGTCCACCACTTAAATTGTTCCTAAAAAAACTCCTAAAGATTTTAACTATGTTCCGCACGTATAAAGAATTGCATTTGGTACACCTGTTCCGAACCGTGTACCAGAAAACTTCGATATGAATACATGTACTGTTACACCTCTAGACAGGAAACCTTCCGAAATTAAGTTGGATGCTTTCATTGTACTTTGGCCTATTTTACCTATCTTGAGGACCAGATAAATTAAATAAAATACAAATTGAATATAAATTATAACTGCCTTGTTTTACCACACTTTCCCCAATCCACACAACGTCCACAAAATTTATTTTAAATATTTTTACACTCTCTGTTTTCACTGTTGGTCAATTTGTCACCTTTTTTAATAAGAAGATTTACGATATCTGCCAATTAGACTTGTGTGATACAAACACAACTCTTTAAATAATTACATTGCCATAACATTTATTATATTAGCATTATTACCATCATTTTGATCAGCGAAAACATGTACACTAGTGTTGAAAATGTGTTTGCTAAATTTGCAAATGACTCTCGTCACTAACAATTACTTATCATTGTGAAGGGATTAAAGAACCACTCCCCAAAACATGGAAATTACTCACAGTGGCAAAACAAAGTGCATGCGCTTAGAGAATAGAAACTTCCCTGTGTCTCCAAGTATTTTCTGGAGGCAATATTCAGAAACAATGACATTGAGTGAGTTATCTATCAAAAACACACCAAATAAGAAAACCTTTTCTCTCTGGCCAAAAACTTTATATTATTTGGGATTTTTTTTTAAATCTCTGATATTAATGAACCCTTTCTAGAAGCCACATCCAAATTAGCACTATTAAAATTGCCTCCACTCTTTTGGGAAGTCTTTCCACTAGATTTTAAAGCATGGATTTAGGGATCTGTATTTATTCACTGATAAAAGATATAGTGAGGTCAGGCACTAATGACAAGGGAGAAAATCTGGAGTGCAGTCAGTGTTCCAGTTCATCCCAAAGGTGTCTAGTAGGGTTCTTTCACAGCTTTGGGAGTTCTTTTACAACTTTGGCAAATCAGGCCTTCATTGAGCTTGATTTATGCACAGGGTCATATTCTTGCAAGTGCAGATATGAGCTCCTGGGTTCCAGGAAAGAATCAGAATCTTATACAATTTTGGGTGTCCACCTTTGTGTTAAAAGTTTAGGAAAAACAACCTTTGTGTAATAGTCAGATAGCCAGATGGCAGTCATCTCATTATTTATGGTAACTCACAAGCTAATGACTGAACTGTTGTAAATCCCTGAGGACAATAAGAGCAGTGAAGCACTAAGAAGATCCCAGAAACAGTTCCAATGTCCAAAAACTGGATAACAGGGCAATACAGGTTATGCAGAGGCAGAATCTGAAAAGACAATCGATAAATCAGAACACTGGTAAACAGGGCAATAAGTGTAAGGAAGAGACAAGGTCAGAAAAACAGTTAGGAGTATGGGGAGATGGTCTGGTTGGTCAGATGTGGTAGTTGTACATTTTGATGTTTGAATAGGCTTTGTGAAGTGTGTTCTTTCCTTAAGTGGTCTGTTCACACTTCGGACAACCTGCCTTTTTTCGTTTGGGATGGTTTCTCTGTTCGCTGTACTAAATAGATAGGCTAATGCTACGTTAGTGTTGACATCTGGTGGGCCTCTGGTGCTGACAATGTTCCACAGAGACACCGGTGTTCTCCCCCAGTATAATGTGTGCATGTATAAATTCACTTTTGACAGCCTGATAATACTGGGAAATCACGCTACTGGATTTAATTAATTCATTAATAGAAACACACTTAAAAAGCACCGAAAGGGAGAGTATCAAGCCTCTGCATCTGTGCGTGCCACCATCTTGTCATCAATCTGGCAGAACAGAGTTTAACACAGTATCTTTAAATACATGGTGGCATGGAAAAATTGCTGACGTCTCGAAAATGCTAGCCGCAAGATGCCTGCCGACCCGGAAATGCACAACGCAATCTCAGAAAGCGTGCACCACGAACGCAGAAATGTAAGGTGAGGAATAATTTCCATGTCAAGATATTGTGATTTCTCTAAAAAACATTTGACAATGCATGTGTCCTCAGCATAGTTCACTTTCTCTCTAGCCTTACATTGCTGGCCTGCGCTATAATAAAATTTTGCATTTACTTGAAACCCAAACCTGTTCATGCATGGCAATGCCCCTGTGCACAAAGTGAGCTCCTTGAACATGTGGTTTACATGCTTTGGAGAGGAAGATCTTGAGTGGCCTGCTATAGAGCTCTGAACTCATCCCCACTGAACATCTTTAAAATGAATTGGAACACTGAATGCACCCCAGGCCTCCTTACCTACATCAATACCTGCCTTTTGTAATACCCTTTTGGCTGATGAACACATATATCCATAAGCACACTTTAAAATCTAATGGAACATCTTCCCAGAAGAGTGGAGGGAATTATAAGAGAAAATTGGGACTAAATGTGAATTGCAATGCTCAAAAATCACATACCATACATATGACCAGGTGACCCAATACTTTTTGCAATATAGTCTATATCCAATTTTCATTTCTATAGTAGTCCCATGAGAACATATATTAAAATGGTTGCTGAAATGTGAGGGTGTAATCACTTTTGTGAAATGCTGTATACAATTTTATAGGCAATTCGATTAAAGGTAAGCTCAGTCTGAGTATAGAGCAAGAAAAGGTTAAGGTATAAAATTGTCAAAAAGTCTGATTCTACATGAAGAGATACAGGATGTGTGCAGACATCTGCAGCCAGTGAGGCTAAAGACAGAAAAAGACAACTAGGCTAAGAACACTCCTTGATTTATCTTGCAGAGCAAGGTGCATGGGCAAGTAGAAAAGTTCAGCTTATGCCAGCTTCACTAAGATTAATAATAGACAATAACATTTAGCATTATTTAGTATAAGTAATAAGCATTATTATATATTTGAACAGCAGAGGTAGAAACCTAAATAGTTAAATTAATATAAAAAGTAAAATCAGTATGGTATGCACAAAGTACAGAAATATTTTGAGAACAGGAAGATTCTAAGAAAAGCTAAGAAAAAGATGAGAGGTACACAAAATAGGAAAAACATTTGGAGAAAGGAGCTGGTGTGTTAAAACTAAAGCGCTGAGTTGGTAAAACTAGAATTGATTAAATCCAAGATGTCAAAAAGTAAGAGGTTTCTAGACAATATGTAAATGAAACAAAGTATGGTTTGCAAAAAGTGCAAAATCAAGAGATGCTTGTGGGAAAAGGTGTGAAATCTGCAAGGGATGTTTTGCAAAAGTGCAAGATCAGGAGATGTTTGCAAGAAAAAGGTGTGGAAGTTGAAGGAGTTATTTGCAAAAAAGAATGAGAAATATTTAGATAGGGGGGTGTAAAAGTATATGTAAACTAGAACTGTATGGAGGTAAACAAGGCTTCCAAAGAAAAGGGAAGAATTTACCAGAATGTGCGAGGAGAGGAGATTTCTTCACATGATTTGCTCTTTCTTACTTCTCGACAGGATGATTTCTTCATTGGTTTATTATTTAATTGTTTGAAGTTCAAAGTTTTAATGGTATTTCATTTGTTAATGGGGGTCTGAGTTCCGACAGTGTCTATAAAGCCAAATATAGACTAGAGTTGCACTCACCTGCAGGTACTTATCACACCCAATTTGGTACTCCACTCCCTTTCAACCTTTAAGCATAAATTGGTATGATCCCTCCTACATGTGTTTGAGAGAAAAAATTACAAAATAATTCTGCAAATTGCTGCTATAATGCTGTAAATTGTGAATGTCCAGCCAAATCACATTGTAAGGATTTACTTTGAAGGTAGTATAAGTTACTTACTTTCAGCAATAGGGGGAATACTTTCCTGGGAGCGTCCTTTTTTTTGCTTTTGAATATAATATCAATATAGAAAATGTATCAGCAGTGTTACTCATAAAAGTAATTATTTTCTGCAGGTGTTGTCCAAGCCATCTTGTCTTTTATGCAAATATTTGTTCATAAGTATTATCTGATCAAAACAAAGGTGACATGGCAAGTTGCACAGAATTACTGCAGGAAACATATGATGACCTGGCTACAGTAGAAACTGACCTTGATTGGTTAATACTACAGAAAGAATTGGCAGCACAAAGCTTTAAAGATGTTGCCTGGGTCGGCTTGTACAATGATATTAACAGTTGGCACTGGGCCTTTAATGATATCCCAATGAAAAATACATTTACACAGTGGTATGGTGGACAGCTTGATAATTTGGGTGGAAATGAAGCATGTTGTCTAATAGGTCCATATGGATACTGGTGGGATTACACTTGCACACTCCTTTTTCCCTTTATATGCTTCAATGGTGAGTTCAAATGTTTTTTTATTTTATTGTCTGTATTCACATTTGCTTGCTTGTTTAGCAGAATTTATTTCATTACTCTATTAATAATGTCGACAGCTTGTTTGGTGCAGTTTTAACTTTAAATTAAGCAAATTGATGTTATATTAAGTTGTCAATAAATGCAGAAGAGGTGTTAAAGTTCTGAAGTTCATTTCCTATTTTATATATTATATTATATATTATTTCTATTAATTATATATTATATATACAGTGGGGAAAATAAGTATTTGATACACCGCCAATTTTTCAAGTTTTCCTACTTACAAAAAAAAAAATGGAGAGATCTGTCATTTTCATCGTAGGTACAGCTCAACTGTGAGAGACAGAATCTTAAAGAAAATCACATTGTATGATTTTTAAATAATTAATTTCCATTTTATTGCATGAAATAAGATTTGATACAATAGAAAAATAAGGTCTTCTCCAGATCTTTCAGGTTTTGGGGCTGTCACTGGGCAACACAGAGTTTTAGCTCCCTCCATATATTTTCTATTGGGTTCAGATCTGGAGACTGGCTAGGCAACTCCAGGACCTTGAAATGCTTCTTACGGTGCCACTTCTTAGTTGCCCTGGCTGTGTGTTTGGGGTCATTGTCATGCTGGAAGACCCAGCCACGACCCATCTTCAATGCTCTTATGTAGGGCTTAAAGAGGTTGTTGCCCAAAATCTTGCAATACATGGCCCCATCCATCCTCCCCTCAATATGGTGCAGTCGTTCTGCCCCTGTTGCAGAAAAGCACCCCTAAACATGATGTTTCCACCCCCATGCTTCACAGTTGGGATGGTGTTTTTGGGATTGTACTCATCCATCTTTTTATCTGTTTATACCAAAAAGATTTATTTTGGTCTCATCGGACCATATGACCTTCTCCCATGCCTCCTCTGGATTATCCAGATGGTCTTTGGCAAACTTCAGATGGGCCTTGACATGTGCTGGCTTGAGCAGGGGGCCTTGCACGCGCTTGCATTTTAATCCATGACGGTATAGTGTGTTACTAATGGTAACCGTTGAGACTGTGGTCCCAGCTCTGTTTGTGTCATTGACCAGGTCCTCCTGTGTAGTTCTAGGCTGATCCTTCATCTTTCTCAGGATCATTGATACTCCACGAGGCGAGATCTTGCATGAAGCCCCAGTCCGAGGGAGATTGACAGTCATCTTGAAATTCTTCCATTTTCTAATAATTGCGCCAACAGTTGTTGCCTTCTCACCAAGCTGTTTGCCCATTGTCCTGTAGCCCATCACAGCCTGCAGGTCTACAATTTTGTCCCTAGTGTCCTTAGACAGCTCTTCAGTCTTGCCCATAGTGGAGTGGTTGGAGTCTGATTGATTGAGTGTGTGGACAGGTGTCTGTTATACAGGTAACGAGTTCAAACAGGTGCAATTAATAAAGGTAATGAGTGGAGGATAGGAGGGCTTCTTAAAGTCAAACTAACAGGTCTGTGAGAGACAGAATACTACTTTCACGCAATCAAATGGAAATTAATTATTTACAAATCATACATTGTGATTTTCTGGATTATTTTTTAGATCCTGTCTCTCACAGTTGAGGTTTACCAACGATGAAAATAACAGATCTCTTCATTCTTTGTACTTGTGAAAACTTGAGAAATCGGCAGTGTATAAAATTCTTATTTGCCACACTGTATGTATATATATATATATATATATATATATATATATATATATATATATATATATATATATATATATATATATATATAGAGTGCCAAAGGCAACTAAAACAGGAAACCAGGAACCAACACAAAATAGGTGGTCATAATGTTATGCTTGATTGATGTCCATAAGATTATGCCTGGTTGTTGTGTGTGTGTGTGTGTGTGTGTGTGTGTGTGTGTGTGTGTGTATAGACACCAAAATGTCATTATTTATTTTAATAAGTATAAAGCCAAAAAAGCTGTGTGACTATGTACACATTCAAAGTATGTACACCTTTACTGCTTTCATTGGATTTAAAAGGCTGCCTATTAGCCAGGTGCTACTAATTAAATTCTCAAACTGTAGAAGTTTGATGGTTTAAAGCATTCATGTGTGTGCTAACACAATGCCAAAGAGGAAAGAAATCAGCTATAATCTTAAAAAAAGCAATTGCTGCTGTCCATCAATCTTGGAAGGGTTGTAACGCCATTTTCCAATAATTCAATGTCCATCATTCTCCAATGAGGAAGATTATTCACAAGTGAACATTGCAACAACATCACAGCAAATACATACCAAGTTCAGACAGTGCAATGCTCAGAGAATTTGGAAAAAAAAAACAATAATTATGTAAATGAATACCACACACAAATCTACTGTCAAAACACAGTGGTGGAGAGGTGAGGATTTGAGCTTGTTTTGCAGCAAGAGGATGTGGGCAACTTGCAGTCATTGAGTTGGCCATGGAGTCCTTTGCATTCTAGAGTCAAATGTAAGGTCATCTGTCTAACAGTTAAAACACTGACAGATTTGGAATATGCAAAAAGACAGCACAATTGCAAGGGCCAGTCAAAATCCAGACTTTAACCCAACTTAAATGCTTAGGGAAGCTGTGCATAACAAAAGCCTACAATCCTCAAATAACTGCAGCAAAGTTGTAAAGAAGGGTGAGCCAAAAAGTGAGCAACTGATAGTCATACAGGACACCATTATATAAGTTATTCCTGCTAAAGGTGGTCCAACAAGCTACTGAAATCATATGGTGTATGCATATTTTGACTCACAGCATCTTAATTTCAGCTTGATTTTTGAAAATATGACACAGTCTTTCAGACTTAGCAGCATTAACAAAGCATCAAAGATTTCAAAGATGATATCTTTAAAAATGTTTTGTTTTTCATGCTGATGTATAAACAAAGTATTGTATATGCACAACCTCACAATCTCACAATTCATTTCTTAAAATGTAAGAAAGAATATTTAAGAATAAAATGATGCTTGTATTTATATTTATGGGTGCCAAATGTTTTCACGACAAAACATAATTTGAGGTTAAAAACTCGAGAAAAGTCAAGTGAATCAGAAAGACAAACAACAAACAGACAACATAAACAAATTCAACAAATTCAGTGAAACAATAGGGACACAGGGACCAAATGGCGACATCTGGTGGGAAAAACGGGAAGCACAGGGAAAGAAAACCTAAAGCCTGTACTGTAGATCTTGCAAGAATCCTGCAGATACTGTCAGCACTGAAAATATTTTTATTTGAAAATAGTGTTGATTAATTTTATAAGTTTTAATGAACCTCAAGTCTAAGCAACAGTGCTTGCAAAATATGCATACTTTATGGTCATCACATTTTACAACAAGTAAAAGTAGAATCTTTATTTCTGAAGGGATCTAATATAGTAATCACACCTATTGTTATTTTACAGCTAATAATAGTGCTGCTGGCAGATATGTTGCTGTCACTTCTGCAATGAACTGGAGTGACGCTCACGCTTACTGCCAAGAATTTCATACAGATTTGGCATTAGCCAACAGCACAGCGGAAAATGACAGGATGCAGAGCATTGCATATGTGCAGGGACGATCTTGGATTGGCCTATACAGGGACAGCTGGAAGTGGTCAGATGGGACAAACACATCGAACTTCATGTGGCTTGCTGGACAACCTGATAATTATTATCAAAATGAAAACTGTGCTGTGCTTAATAATGGATGGTTCAATGACGTAAAATGCAACCAGCTCCACTATTTCATCTGCCACACCAGTGAGTTGGGGGTTGGGGGTTGGAGGTATTTTACCTAACCATATGACTGACCTATCATTGTTTCTTGGTGTCTGTATGTGTGTGTGTTCTAGCTCATCTACTGAGGAGACAGCAAACAGTGAAACTGAAAGTAAAGTCTTCTGATGAGAGTGTGACTGATTCTGACATGCAGTCGGCCATTTCAGAGCTGGTGAGTCACATGATGCACCAAAATCACAGTGTGCACACCCTTTTCCCGGTCTAATGTAGTATAGTAAATATTAGCACGTTAAAAAATTCTTTTAGTTACAAAGATTCGGTAGGAGATGCTTTCTAAAAAAGAAAAATGTTGAATTTAGAGTTTTCATTGCAAAAATGAAAGTAGACTAACAAACAGTGACATGAACTGCCTTTTATTAATATTTGTTAATTGTGAAATTGAAAAGATTTATCTGTTATTGATTGATGGATGCTCATATGAACTTGCAGTGACGAGCACACTGATACAAAATCACATTAATAAAATATCGAATCAATCAAATTTCTTAAAAACTTTAAACATATTTATTTAAGTTCCTTAAAACTGAATCAGTGTAGAATTCAGAAATGGCAAAGGTGGCAGAAATCAGGAATCAGGTGGTGCTCCTGCAAAAAAAATCCATATGTTTAAATTCAACAGTTTCCCATTGGGATGAGTAAAGTACCTAACTACCTACCTACCTACCTACCTACCATATACAGAATATACAGTATATTTACACACAAAAAATATCTACACCAATTCCAGGAGGCACAAAAAGACATAAGCTTGAAAATCCTGTTACTGTTTTCAGATCAAGAAGAAGTTGGAGGAAAATGGCATGCTGGGGAACACCACAGTGACCTGGAGAGTGCAGACAGATGGACAAGTCTTTCACAAAAAAAAGGAAAAATGAACTGTAAATGCTTGGTCCCTTTGTTCATGTTTAATTTCAATAACATGCCTTAATTGTGTATATAGTATAGTTGTAGAGATAGTGATTTAGTAGAGATGCTTGTTGTTTGTTAAGAAAATCAATTCAAATACTTTGTGTAAGAAAGTAAAGTAGAGTTTTATACAGAGGTGGCAGTGTGGCAGATAACAAAGTGATACAGAGCATTCATTCAGTTTTCATACAGGGAATGTGTTTAGAAACACATTACACTATCAGGTCGCTTCTTGAACAAGAGGAAAATGATGCTCTGCTTAAAGAATGATGTTTGTTGATAATATCCAACAATCTTCACTATTTCATATGCCACAACAATTTTTCGTGTCATTTCTTTTTTATTTTATTCCGATGCTTTTTGTAGCAGGCACTATATGGGTGAAATTATTTCAGTTCTATCTAGTGTTCAGAGGAAGCAATTGCAAATCAGCGAGTTTTGCCTGTACTGAATAGATTTTTAATAACAGCCTAAACTGCAACAGTGTCTGGATCTGTTTAAAAGAGAAAGAAAGAAAAAGTAAAATATCTAGAGCAAACCCTGAGTGGGTAACCAGCTGCTCTGTGTTACTCTGTGAATGCTCTTGATTATACACATTTATACACTCAATTTGTGTGTGTGTGTGTGTGTGTGTGTGTGTGTGTGTGTGTGTGTGTGTGTGTGTGTGTGTGTGTGTGTGTGTGTGTGTGTGTGTGTATATGTGTGACAGAGAGAGAGAGAGAGAGAGAGAGAGAGAGAGAGAGAGAGAGAGAGAGAGAGATTTTTCAGAATGATGAATTTTCAGAATTTATTGATACATATTTTTCCTTGTTCATTGTTTATGCCCACCTACACTTTATGTCCAGTGATTTTTATTGCATTTGCATTAATATTTGCTTACTTCTTGTCCAAGGCCATGTAATGTCATTATTCAGGATTTTGAGTGACATCCTGGACTAGGTGACACCAAATATCCATTCTGGTTTCTTCATTGTTTAAATTATTAACTGTTCACTGATAAGAATTGAGTGCAAAATTTTCCATAGCAGTCATAAGCCACTGTAGAAGAACTGCTCATATTAAATGTATAAAAAAGTTTCCTGTTGGCTTCTAAGTAATCTAAAATCATTTTTTTTTTGGCTGTCCATTTGGATCCTTCTTCAACAGCAACAAGTGTGTTTCCTGTTGATAAGAACTGTATCAGGGCACCAGGATAACCCAGGCAAATCCAAAGATTAAAAGAGAAAAAGATCACTTCAGGTAAAATATGACTTGATTGTGAACATTATATTAGTGGTTGTAAGGACTTGTGAACATTGTGCACTAGAGCCTTGCATTCACATCTAACCTTTCATGTTATCATCATTTCTTTTTACAGTATCAATTAAATATAAATGTTCAAGCACATCAGTCGTTTGTGTATTTAAACACTGTGTATTTGCTGAGCAGTTTATTTTTTGTGATGGATTAAAGATTAACATATTATATGAAACAGTCTTGTTTTATCATGTATTGCTTTCATACATGTTATTTTTAGCTCTACAAAACGGATAATGTAAAGAAGGTGAAGGCATTTTACTAACAGGGTGTTATGTAATTTGACGAAAACAGATTTGTTTTTAACATCTATATAGAAATTGCTATTGAATACGTTATAGCTATTCACAGAGCTAGTCAGATTCAACACTTCAGCACTTATTCTATTATTGGCAAAATTGTGTATTTAAACATTATTTTTAATAATTAGTGAAACACAATTTATTTACATGTTGTGTGAAGTGATATATATATATATATATATATATATATATATATATATATATATATATATATATATATATATATATATATATATACAGACACATGAAATAAGAATGAAATAAAATAAATAAAATATATATAACAGTCTACTGCAATGGCTTAGTTGGCATGAACAGTTCAGCATTTAAACAGCCATCACAGCACATCACAACACCCCTCAACAATGATGAAACTATAACAAATTGACATTCAGTGCCAACCAGATGAGGATGGGTTCTACGTTTGGTCCCTTTTACGTTTGGTTCCTTTAACGTTTCTTTCTCATACCATCTCAGGGAGGTTTTATTTATATACACATATATAATTTTAATTATGATTCTTTGTCATTTATTAGTGCTTGTTTAAGGAGCAATTTTGAATGTTTATTTGGAATGAAGTGAAAATATTCCAGCATTTCTTCTGCACTGACATTTGATCTTTGATGAGCAAAATATATGGTGTGCAGTTCTTATGAAAAAGAAAATCATTGCATCACCACAAAACCTCACCACAAATTTACTAAATGCTTAATGTTGTAAATGTCAGTTTGAAATAAAGGCATAAATATGTAAATGTTTTGCAAATGTAAAATGTTTATCACATTTCAGGCTCTTCAGACAGAATTAAAAGTGAGTATTAAATAAAATTTTTAAAGTTTTAAGGTTTAACTTTCTGTATAAAGTTTGACCAAACAATGCAAATGTTAAATAAAAATTTATATATATTTATATATATGCTAATTTAAATGTAAATTGGTAAATATAAATGTACCTGTAATCTGATGTGATTTGTGTAACTGATCCTAAAACACTCTGGCTTAGCTTTTGGTTGAGGGTGATGATTTGCTCTGACATGACACATTAATTAACCACAAAGACAAGGAGGGGGCCATAGCTAGAGACAGCAGATGGCTGGGAATCTGAATCTGTTGTGTAAATATTGGCTGGCCTGTTCTGTGATGTGTTTTTATTAGTATTTATGGAAGTAACACAGGCTTTATTCAAATTAAGAGTTGCAGGAATGAAGGGAGACTGTGTTTAGCTGACCTGCTCAGGAGTGAGAGTCGAACTCCGGGCTTTTGTATGCCATTTCTGATGAGGCATGTGCGCTGCTGATTTAGTAAGATTGGATTGAATAGCCCTGATCAGCCACACACACACAAACACTCATACACACACAAGAAACTGGAAGTGCAAGTGGAAAACACAGGAAACTAATCTATAGTAAGTCATGACAAAAAGAAAGAGAAAAATGAAGTGTGGCAATAAGTTCGCCTTTGAATAGTAGTGCACTTTTAAAATAATGCTTATGAGCTTCCCCAATTCATTTGAAAGAGCTTTATAATAAGACCCATAAAAAAATAATGACCACAAATTGAGATAAAATATCCAATGGCTCTCTATAGATTTTAAAATGTGTATCAGATAATAGCATATTTGAGAGAGAGAGAGAGAGAGAGAGAGAGAGAGAGAGAGAGAGAGAGAGAGAGAGAGAGAGAGAGAGAGAAAATACAGTATCAGATATATTATATTGCAAAAATAGCAATACAATTTACTTATTTATTTATTTATTTATTTTAAACAATGTGTAAGATGTGTTAGTTTAGCTACCTGTTGGTCAAGTCATTTTATTGCATTTACATTAAGATTTGCTTAATTCTATCTTTGCGTAACCCAAGGTTATGTAATGATGTCATTATTTGAATTTTCTAATCTCTCGTCATTTGGGATATTTCTGGAGAAAATCTTTCTTTCTTTATTTTTAATTAATCTTCTTTGTATAGCATTTTAACAATGGACATGGTCAGAAAGCTTTACAGAAATTAACAGATAGATATTTTTTTTAATAGAAATTTAACATTTATAAATTTGCATCTATAAGATTCATTATATAAATTAATTCTGAGCAAGCCAGAATTGCTCAGAATTTGTAAGAAAAACTCCTTGAGATGATATGAGCAACAAAGCTTGAGAGAAGAGAAGACACACTACAAGACCTATCTTGAACTATGTGGCATGTAAAGTCCATTCTTTTGTTTTCATTATTGTTGAAATTATCAACTGTTAGCTAATGGTGACTTGTGTGCAAAATCGTGTTGTCATTGTAGTCATAAACAATTCTCTCCTGGTTTCTAAGTAGTTACCATCCACAGTAATATCAAATTATTTTTTCAGGCTGTCCATGTGTAGCTATTCTCAAAAGCAACAAGCAGTTTCGAGTTGATGAGAACTCTATCAGGGCATCAGGATGAAACAGGCAAGTCCAGAAAGTGGAAGGATACAGGATCATTTTTGTGAAATACAACTTATTTGTGAACATCACTGTAGAGGTTGTGAACATTATGCACAACTAGTCTTGCATTTACATTTACCCATTCAGTTAACAGAATCATTTATTTATAATTGATCATGCACAGCAGAGAGATTTGTTTTAAACACTTTGCAACTGGTCAGCAGTTGTGATGGATGAATTGAAGATGAATAAACAATATACAACTGTCTCATTATATTGTTTCTTACAAATTGACTCTATTTAGTGGATGCATGATGTTTTTATGTGCACTTCTACTTTGTTTTTGTATTCTATATACTTTGAAAGAGTTAAAAAACTACAGTATACCTTGAACTTGAACTTGATCTTGAGCTTTCATTAAGCAAACCAATAGTTGTTTGTATTTCTTTGGTAAGAAAATCTATTTAAATAGTTTGAATCTGTTCGTTTATATTACTTCAATGACAGGTTGTGTACAAGAGTACAAGTAGGACCTGTTTGTCTCATACATCTTCTATTATACATTTTCTGCATTTCTTTTCTGGGAACTGTTTTTTATTATTAGCAGAATTAAAATTAAAATGTGCATGTTTAACATTTTCAGTCTTGAAATTATATTCTAAATAAATAAGTCAAAGTTAAATGCATGCACAGACATAGACATTATCATTTACTGTTTTGTGAATTTATGCAGACTTGTGTCTTGTAGAAAAAGAAAATATAAACAAGCATCTGTGGATATTTTGTTGTTGCTCAAAACTGTAAATTCTTTGGATACTTGAAACTGATTTACATAAAAGATTTAGCATCCTAAAGGGTTGGTCTCCAGGAAAACTTTATATAGAAACACAAATGCTGGCAAAGAAACACAGAGCTACTGCAACGGTGTACAGGTACTGACAGGTATGTTTCAATGTTTCATTACAACATTTATCATTGCTTTTAGCATTTTTAAATATTGAAAAATTACATGCATGCTTGGAATTCTTTTTTAATGTTCCTAATACCATATCCTTTCTTCATAGTTTAAACAGACAATTTAAAAGTGATTATCCTAACAAGTGTTTTGTAACTGATTCAAGTGAAACTCAATTTCATTTTTGTAGGATTTAAAAAAGTTAGAAGCAAATACAGTAAACTGAAAATGCACATAAATCACCTGAAGCAGTAATGATAAGCACCTATACAGTAAACTGAACTAAGCACCTAAACATAATTTTATTTTTCTTACCCTCCAGCAGCTAGTTCATTGTGAAGGCATATCTCTTTCTCCTATGTTTCATAGGTGAGTGTGTTTTATAAATATTTGCCTTGCAATTTATTTATAAATAATTTCTATAATTTCTAATACATTTTTAAACTAAATAGTTTGTTTTTCTTGGGTTAGTGATAATGCTATGACTCCCCACCAATTGATAGAGATGGGCATTATTTATGATACATATATACTAAACAAAATTATAAATGCAACACTTTTGTTTTTGCCCCCAGTTTCATGAACTGAACTTAAAGATCTAAGACTTTTTCTATGTACACAATGGCCTAATTAGACAGCATGATTATTGCACAGGTGTGCCTTAGGCACTTGGGCTCTAATTATACATTACACTTTTTTATTATATTGTTTAAATTAAATTGGCACAAATTAAAAAAAAATATCAAATAAAATGTATTAAATAGAAAAATGTAATTCAATAATTTACATTTGTTAGACCTTGTTTGGGTAATACAGGTGTGTGTGTGTTTTATATTTAATATTTAATTTTCTAAAGATATGATCTACTTAACTGTTCTACTTATTTCCATTCTTCATTCATTCATTCACTCTCTCGATATGCAGAATTGTTCGGATTTTCTTCTTTTAAGAGAAATTCTTGAAGCTGTACATAAAACACTAAAGAATCCACAACACTAGCGTTAGCGGTAGCCACTTCCTGGTTAGCGTAATGCTAGCACTGTGGATTTTATTTAGCGTTTTCAATGCAAACATTAAAAATGTTTTCAAACAAATATTATTTCTCGTATGGAGTAAATAGCCACAGTGTACTTCTCTTATTGTTCTTCTGCCTTATTTTCCCTTATCTTGAGGACCAGATCAATAAAATTAAATAAAATTATATTAAATTAAATATAAATAATAACTGGCTTGTTTTACCACACTCTCCCCAATCCAGACAACCTCCACAGCATTTCTTTTTTAATATTTTTACATTGTCCTCTCTGACTGTTGGTGAATTTGTCACCTTTTTTAATGAATAGATTAACAATATCTTCCAATTAGACTTGTGTGAAACAAACTCTTTAAATAATTACATTGCCATAACATTTATTATATCAGTAGTTCTGCCATCATTTTACTCAGCGAAAACATGTACAAATATGTTTGCTAAATTTGCAAATGACTCTCGTCACTGACATTGACTCATCATTGTGAAGGGATTAAAGAACCTCTCCCCAAAACATGGAAATTACTCCACAGTGACAAAACAAAGTGCATGCGCTTCAAGAATAGAAACTCCCTGTGTCCCCAACACAGGGTGGCAAAAGTAAACACATCCTTTACTTAAGTAGAAGTACAGATACTCATATTTTAAAATACTCTGGTAGAAGATGAAGTACTGACTATACTTTTTTTACTCAAGTTAAAGTAAAGAAGTTTGGGCTCTGACATGTACTTAAGTAAAAGTAGCCATTACTACTACCTGTTTATTGTTATGCTGGTAACTGGCCAAATAACGTGCATGTTACAGTTTTTCTCAAATGCTAAAACACAAAAGCCAATCCTCTAAACCAAATGACCAGTTGTCTAAACACATTTACTAAATCTAGCCATCATTTTCCAATATCATAAACACATTTCACATGAAGACACAATTCACAAAACACAATCCTCCGTTCTCATAAATCTAAACACATTTATTTTTGCTAAAACACAAGTTGCAAAAGAACTCTGCTCATATTCTCAAATAAAAGCTCATGTGATGCAAAATGCTTGCCACAGTCAGCAATATTTGAACACAATGAACACACCTGGCGTCATTCATTACACACAACGACTCAAAATTGAAGACACTTGTTGCTAATGCTGTGACCACATGTACAAAAGCAAGTTCAGAGTGCACAGTTTGCTGAAGATTCCAAACAAACACAATGGATGAAGGCAGAGTCAGGGGAAGAGGAATTCAAGTCAGAGGAGGGAGAAGAGCTGGCCATGGAAGAAGAGGAGCAGGCCAACGAGGAAGAGGAATTCAAATCAGTGGAGGAAGAGGAGCAGGCCAATGAGGAAGAGGAGTTCAAATCAGAGGAGGAAGAAGAGCAGGCCAACAAGGGAGAGGAGAAGGTCCAGGAGGGAGAGCAAGACAACCTCGCACCATCATTACGGACGAGATGCGAGCAACAGTCATTGACCATGTCATTGTCCATGGCATGACAATGGCTGAAGCAGGACTACGAGTCCGTCCAAACCTGAGTAGGTTCACCATGGCCACCATTATCAGGGCATTCAGACAACACAACAGGTATTGTACTCTATTGCTTTCTTTGTCACAGTACAATTTTACAAGCCTGTGAAAGTAGTCTATTGGTTTCAAATCAGTTGTTACTGTATTGTAAAACTGACAACACATGTTTCTTTCTTTAGAGTTGAAAGAATGCCACATAGAGGTGGGAGGGTTGCCATATTTACAGCGGCACAAGAAACCATCATTGTGGATATGGTTCGTGAGAACAACCTCATCAGACTCTGGGAGATCAGAGACAAAGTCATTGGCAATAATGTCAACTTTGAGAGCATTGATGATGTCAGCTTGGCCACAATAGACCGAGTTCTCCGGCGCCAAAAGATGCGGATGAAACAGGTCTATAGGGTTCCCTTTGAGCGCAACTCTGCGCGACACAAAGACCTACGTTGCGAGTATGTGCAAGTAAGTATACATCCATGTTCACAGTACAGTTAGTGGACATACTGTGTTGCTCAGTGGCCTACATTACTTCTGGACAATACTGTGCTACCTGATTGACTGTTGTTCTGAACACCTGTGCACTTTCACATTTTCACAGAGGTTATTACAGTTGGACACGATGGCCAGACCTCATGAGTACCTCTTACAGGATGAGGCTGGCTTCAACCTGCAGAAACGAAGGCAAAGAGGCCGTAACATCATTGGCCAAAGAGCCATCACTGAGACAAAGGGGGGGTTATATTACTCTTTGTGCGGCCATGGGTTTGGAGGGGCTTGTCCACCGGCATGCTGTCCTTTGGTCTTACAACACCCAACGTCTCCTCACCTTCCTAGAGGAGCTAAAAGACATCCTCCTGGACCGCCAACAACACCATCCTGGGCCCGCACATCAAATTTATGTGATCATTTGGGACAATGTACGCTTCCACAAAACAAACCAAATCAGAGAGTGGTTCACCAACAACAGTAACCACTTTTTAAACGTCTGTCTGCCACCCTACTCCCCTTTCCTGAACCCTATAGAGGAGTTCTTCTCATCATGGAGATGGAAGGTTTATGACAGACAACCTAGAGAGAACCTCCTAAGGGCAATGGAGCTGGCCTGTGTTGACATCCCAGTGGAGGCCTTCCAAGGATGGATTCGCCATTCCAGGGCGTTTTTCCCAAGGTGCCTGGCAATAAAGCCTGCGATGTGGATGAGGCGATGTGGCCCGATGCAGCTCAGCGACATGATGCCGCACAGTGATGGTGGTGTGTGTGTGTGTGGTGTGAATAAAGTAAATAAAAAAACTTCACACCCTGATCATGTTTTCAAGAGTACTGTTGTGTGCAATAGATTCTGTTTTTGCATTGAGTTGTGTTACAGTAGTGTACATGCAGAATTTACTATAGATTTATACTCTTCATATGAAACTCTCAAATCTAAATGCCTAATCCTTTGCAGAGATCTAAGAACATCCATTACTGTAAAGTTTAAAAAATGCATTGGCAGTTATGAAACAAAGAACCTTCTCACAAATTGAGCATTGTGTTTTCAATTGTTTTGCTGTAGTGTGTAATGATGTGTATAGTGTTTACATTTTTGAAAGCTTCGAGCTGCTCTTTTAGTGTGAAAGTTTGAGTTTTGAAGTGAGAAGGTGTGGTTGTGTTTATGTAGCTTTAGAAAAGGGTGTTGTGTTTAGACATTGGGGAACATGGAGGAAACGTTTGTGAAATGTGTTTTAGCATTTGAGAAAAACTGTAAATGATTTGGGATTTTTTTTCTCTAATATTAATGGACCCTTTCCAGAAGCCACATCCACTTAGACCCAAATGATCACTAATAAAATTGCCTTTACTCTTTTGGAAAGTCTTTCCACTAGATTTTAAAGCGTGGATTTAGGGATCTGTATTCTTTCAGTGATAAAAGATTTAGTGAGGTCAGGCACTAATGACAAGTGAGGAAATCTGGAGTGCAGTTAGTGTTCCAGTTCTCCCTATTGGTGTCTAGTAGGGTTCTTTCACAGCTTTGGGAGTTCTTTTACAACTTTGGCAAATCATGCCTTCATTGATTTGTGCACAGGGTCATATTCATGCTAGTGCAGGTATGAGCCCCTGGGTTCCAGAAAAAGAATCAGAATGTTATACGATTTTGGGTGTCCAACTTTATGCTAAAAGTTTAGGAAAAAACAACATATGAGTGTGATGGTCAGATAGCCAGATGGCAGACATCTCAATATTGATGGTAACTCAGGAGCTAAATACTGAGCTGTTGTCAATCCCTGAGGATATAAGGGAGCACCAGGTAGGGCTCAGATATGCAGATGAATTAGCAATAAAATTTGTTTTTAATGATTAAACAATAAGAGCATTAAATCACTAAGCAGATTGAGACAAATCTAAGAAAGAGTTCCAAGGTCCAAAAACTGGATAACAGGGCAATACAGGTTATGCAGAGACAGAATCTGAAAAGACAGTCCATAAATCAGAACACTGGCCAGTGTTCTGATTTATGGCCAAACAGGTCAATACAGGGGAGGGAGGGAGGGAGGGAGGAGAGAGAGAGAGAGAGAGAGAGTATAAAGAAAAACAATTCAAAAGTCTAATACTGAAAACAGAGTAAAGCAGAGCAGGAGTAATCAGAAAGAACCAGCAAGGTCAAAAGCAGACAGGCCTAGTCTAACAGACTGTTGGCGATCTTAAGTTCTTAACCAGTGGCACATGGGTTGGGCATGTTCAAGATGACCAAGTTTGGTGACTAATCTACTTGGAATGACAGTATTAAAGGCAGAGGTTAAGTCTAGAAAAAGCATCCTCACGTAGTTCCACTGATGTTCAAGGTGGCATAGTGCAACATGTAGAGCAGTGACATTGGCATCTTCTGTAGATCTGTTTGGTCTGCTGTAGATCTGTTTTGGGTTCACTGCTTTGAACACATGCCTCACATCATGCTCCTGCACTATGAGGATGTGGTTGTTGGAGACTGATGAAGATGTCATTACATCATTACTGTTGATGTATACACTTCTAAGTCGTTATCTATGAAGTTGTCATAATTTGTCTTCTTAAAACTGTCCCGCAACTGTGAGAAGCTCCTACAGGCCAGATTTTAACAGTCACTGTGGTAGGTTGAACTTTTCTTCAAAAGGGGGTGTATGTTGGAGTTAGGAGTATGGAGAGCTGGTCTTGTTGGTCAGATTTGGTAGTTGTATTGTTCTAAAACCATTTTTGATGTTTGAATAGGCTTTGTCAAGTGTATTTCAGCAGGTGCCATTGTCGCGTTGGCCCATGACCCAGCTAGAAAAAGCGATACCAAGAATTAGGGGAGCCATGATCTTCTCCACGCATGACGTGGCCTCAGGATTTTGGACTATACCAGTACATCCCGATGACCAGCACAAGCTGACTTTCACGTTCTGCAACCTGGCAATATACCTTCACAAGATGTCCATACGGTTATGCCAACTCACCAGCTGAATTTAACATCTTCCTCAACAAGGCGTGCCCAGACGCTAGAGTAAGGGGCAACCTGATCTACATGGACGATATCCTTATGAAAAGCCACGAGCCACAAACCAACCGCATCCAGGCTATTCAAAACATCAAGCCACCCGCCAACGTCTCAGAACTCCGAAGTTTTCTAGGCGTATGCAACTATTCTCAACAATTCATCGAGAACTACTCGGACATTGCACGCCCTCTCACAGCACTCCTGAAGAAAGATTCCCCCTTCGCCGGGACAGACGCCCAGCAAAATGCCATGAACGAACTAAAGAAACACCTGTGCACCGCTCCATGTCTGGCTTACCCAAACCCACCGAAGGAGATCTACCTGGATGCTCTTGCCACCAGAGTGCAAATACTCGTACTGTGAGAAAGCCCTGCTCTGTACTGATTCTCTAACTATATCAGAGCCCAGAAAGTTATCATAGAAACCTGTCACCAGCCTGTCACATTTCTTAACAGCCAACGCATCCGCGATGGTGCGGTCACCAATGCCCGCCTCGCCACATGGCTAATGGCCCTCCAAGGGCGCAACATGGATGCACGATATGCCCAAAACCACAAGTCAGCACTGGGCAATGGCCTGGCAGCATTCCAAAGCTGCTTGGACGACACACCAACTGTGACTGCAGATATGGAAAGGCCCCAACCGCAGCCACCCACCTGTCACAAGTACTTTAAAGTCAACGTGTGCCAAGGCATGCCCACAGCCTATGTCAATGAATGTTCCTATAACCACGAGGGTAACCTAAAAGCGGGTGCAGGTGTTCTCTGGATGAACAACAAACCATGCCAACCACAACACTTCAAGCTGGGTCCCCAGTCCTCACAATATGCAGAGATAGCAGCTGTCCTCATAGCCCTACAAATAGCATCGGCCCACAACATCAGAGACCTGCTCATTTGCACAGACTCCAACTATGCCAGACTTAGCTTTACATGCCACCTCCCAGGCTGGAAGAAAAACGGCTTCAAGACGGCAAACAACAAACCAGTTAAACACCAACACTTGTTCCAGGCATGTGAGGACATCACAAACAAACATATGATCATCTACTGGAAGAAGGTGAAAGGTCACTCAAAGCAACCAGGCACAGACAAAGACCTTAACGACCAAACAGATGCCCTCACCCAGTCAGGTGCCTTAAACGGCGAGTTGTGGTCGCCACCAACCCGACCACACAAACCTACTGTCACAGCCATAACCTGCAACTACTGAACTCAATCAACCACACTCCTCAACTCACAGCCACTTGTGCTTGCTCCACAAATCTCCACAAATGACATTGCCTACATGCAGGCGTCTGATGCCACTATACAGACCATCCTTCACCACCTTTCTGACCCCTGCGACCACCCTATCACAGCTGTTAATCTACCCCAGCCCTCAAACGGCTATATGATGTCAAACCCATGCTGCCTGTGATAGACAGCATTTTCTGGTATCCCCCCTGATGATCACACTGCGCCAAAACTTGTGGTGCCACAGTGCCAAAGGGGGGTCATGTTAATGTATGCCCTCGATGCACCATGTGCCGGACACCATGGCACAAGAGCCACTTATGAGACACTAAAACAAGTGGTATACTTGCCCGGCATGCAGCAAGATGTGACAGAGTATGTCAAAAGATGCCTTATTTGCTGTCAATTCCAACCAGCAAACCCAAACTACAGAGCCCCACTGCAACGCAGAGGAGTCACATTTCCTTGGTCAGACCTCCAAATCGACTGGGTAGGACCCTTCCCAGGTCAACAAGGGGCAACAAATATTTCATCACAGTCATGTGTCAGTTCACCAAGTGGGTGGAGTGCCTCCCAGCACCCAACGATACTGCACAAACCACTGCCTACCTTCTGATGAATTGTATTTTCTCCCGGTTTGGGCTACCACTGAGAGTCAATTCCGACAGAGGCACCCACTTCATGGCCGAGGTCATGCAGCAGATTTGGAAGCTACTGGGGGTGCAAGCAAAACTTCACATCAGTCACCACCCTATCTCCTCGGGTCAAGTGGAACAAACCAATCGGACGGTGGTCAGCATGTTAAGGAAATATGTGTCTAGCAATCAAAAGGATTTGGATGTGAAACTTCCCCTGGTGCTCATGGCCATCATGGCAACACCACAGGAGTCAACCGGTGTCTCTCCTTTCGAACTAATTAACCAACCTTATCACAGCCTATACCACCCGTCAATACCTTGCGGAACTGCACAGGCACCTAAATCCACCTTTGCATTTGCCCAGCAACACCTCCAAAAGAGTGCTGAAGGTCAGAAAGCATAATACAATCGGAAGGCATCACATGAGGAACTGAATGTGGGTGATAAGGTCTGGTATTACTGCTTCAACCAGTTGCCTCAAACTGTGTCTCATCGGCGATTAAAGAAATTCCTGTCACATTGGACAGAGATTGTAGACAAACTCTCCCCAGTTGCTTACCAAATCAGGCTGAACCAGGGACAGAAAGAACCAGTTTTCAAATAGGTCCATCGCAATCAGATCAAGAGACACACGGCCATGAGCAGGGAAAGACCAGCAGAGGCTATTGCAAACTAGGCCTAACTACTAATTCCACAATGAAAAACATGTCCTAACCAATCAAGAATTTCCACCACTGACCTGCTGCTTTTCTCCTTCTCTGTAACAGGATGCTGCTGTGGCTCTCCCTCCTGTGTCTCCAAGTAACTAGAGGACAGCCACAACCTGACATCACATCACCAGGTCCAACATCAGGCATCGTATTGAAGGACCAACCAGGACTTCTTATCACCAACTGCAGGACTCATGCCCAGAAAGTGTATGTTCGACTTGACCCCCGAAATGTCTACAGAGCGCAGTATCCGCAGACGGCCGCACACTACAGTTGGGCAGGGGCCCGATGGACTGAGAATGCACTTGCTCATGCAGAGGCCGATATCAAACACATGCTCACTTAATTGCAGAAGATGACTGTCACTCAGGCAGAGCTAAATGGACACAACTGACGTGATAAACGGTTCCTGGGGGCCTTGCGGGGAACTGTGGCCGTGGGAGGCACTCTTTTCAACCTGGGCCTGTCCAGCGTAAACTCCGTGAGCCTGTCGACCCTGAGACAGCATGTGAGAGAGATCCAGAATGAGATACACCTTTTATAGAATTAATAAAATATTATACTATCTGTTTGGCGAAGAACAGACCAAATAATTATAACCTTAATTCCATTGCCGTCAATTTAACAACTTAATTTAAATATTTAGGAGTACTTATAACCCGTTATAATTACTCATAAATATTTCCTTTTTTTACAAGCTAAATTCGCTACAACAGGTTATCGAAATCCATTTCCTCCCTCTATTTCACATGCAATGACTTAAAAGTTTTCCATATTCACTCTGGTGATGCCTCACACTCTCTGTATTATATCCTGAAAAATATTTGGGTGTCATTTCAACAGTAACAAACTTACAGCAGGGTCACCAAATTTGATAAGGCACTATTACAGGTTATCGAAATCCGTTTCCTTCCTCTATTTCACATGAAATCACCATATTCACTCTGGAGATGCCTAACACTCTCTGTATTATATCCTGAAAAATATTAGGCATCACCAGAGTGAATATGGAAAACATTCAAGTTGTTGTGTTTTAAATAGAGGGAAATAACGGATTTCGATAACCAATTTGGTACTGCACTCCCTTTGAACCTTTAGCATAAATTGGTATGATTCCCTCCTACATGTGTTTCAGAGAAGAAATTACAAAATAATTCTGCAAATCGCTTTTATAAGGGTGCCTAAATGCTGTAAATTGTGAATGTCCAGCCCTCCCTATCAAAGCACATTGCAAGAATTTACTTTGAAGGTAGTTAGAAGTTAATTCCTTTCTGCAATAGGGGGAATACTTTACTGGGAGCTTCCTTTTTTTCTTTTGAATATAATATCAATATAGAAAATGTATCAGCAGTGTTACTCATAAAAGCACTTCTTTTCTGCAGGTGTTGTCCCAGTCATCTTGTCTTTTATGCAAATATTTGTTCATAAGTATTATCTGATCAAAACAAATGTGACATGGCAGGCTGCACAGAATTACTGCAGGGAAACATATGATGACCTGGCTACAGTAGAAACTGACCTTGATTGGTTAATACTAAAGAAAGAATTGGCAGCACAAGGCCTAAATGATGTTGTCTGGGTCGGCTTGTACAATGATAGCGACAGTTGGCGCTGGGCCTTTAATGATATCCCAATGAAAAATACATTCTCACACTGGAACACTGAACAGCCTGATAATTTGGGTGGGAATCAAGCATGTTGTCTATCAGGTCCACTTGGATACTGGTGGGATTACACTTGCACACTCCTTTTTCCCTTCATATGCTTCAATGGTGAGTGAAAAGGTTTTTATTTAAAAAAATAAAATATTGTCTTTATTGACATTTGCTTGCTTGTGTAGCAGCATGTTAGGTGCAGTTTTTACTTTAAATTAAGCACATTAATGTTGTATTATATTAAGCTCATGGTTTAATGTCTGTTTAGTCTTCAGAAGGTGACCTTCAAAGTACAACTAACACACACATATAATAATAATAATAATAATAATAATAATAAACTTTATTTTGTATAGCCTTTAAAAGAAGTTTCTCAAAGCGCTTGTCATAAGAGATGAAATTAAAAGATACACATAATATAACAGACACTCAAACTAACCATACAAAAAATAAAAACCCAATAAATAACAAACAAAGAAGTCACATAAAAGCTACCCTAAAAAAGTACGTTTTAAAATAGGATTTAAAAACACCCAGGGATTCTGCATTCCTAATCTCTGAGGGCAGGGAATTCCACAGTTTGGGAGCCAAAGAAGAAAAAGCCTGATCACCCACAGTTTTTAGCCGTGTCTTTTGGGCAGTTAGAAGACCAGCTTCAGAAGAGCGTAAAGCACGTGAAGGTGTGTAGGGGGTTAACAGCTTTGAGGTTGACAAACAGAAATAAAGTTAGTGTTATTACTGCTAATGCTGTAACTGTACTTTTCTATATTAGTGTACCATGAAGGAAATGTTTTGTAATTGTCAAACTACAATACAAAGACTTACTGGCAACACGAGAAAGGGCAAGTGAATTAGAAAGACAAACAACAAACAAACCAAACAACAACAGAATTCAACAAACTCAAGTAAAAACAAAAAGGAAATTATTAAGGTCACAGGGGCCAAATGGCGACATCTGGTGGGAAAAACTGGAAGCACACTGAAAGAAAAGCCAAGGCCTAGAGATCTAGCAGGAATCCCGCAGATACTGTCAGCACTAAAAATATGTGTATTTTTATTTAAAAATAGATTTAATTTACTTTTATAAGCTTTAGTGGACCATTAAACTTAAGCAAGTTAATGGTACAGTGCTTGCCCTTTGGGGGATATCTTAAGGCAGGGGTGGCCAACCAGTCAGAGACCGAGAGCCACATTTTTTTACTGTGTTACCACAAAGAGCCACATCATACACATAGGCACACATGAACATCACCCATCCCTTCCTCTAACGCGCACACACACACACACACCTCTGCTCAGCCAGATTTATTGTAAATGTCACACACCAACATAATGACAGAAATTGACTCCTACAGTTTTAAGACCACAGGACAGTCATTTTAAACAATGAACATTGTGTGCACTGTCTCACACGACAAACTCTTAGTTTAACCAAGTCCACAAACAAAAATATAATAATTTACAATAGCGTTTTTCTTTTACTGTGCATGTTACTTAGTGGGACTTTTGGCATTCCTTGCCTTAAACGAGCCCCTTCAAATCTGCCTCGTATTCCGTTGCCACTCGAAGCAATTCTTTCACATGGGTGTCAGTCAGAACAGATCGATGCTTTGATTTCACGTGTTTCAGGGTAGAAAACACAGAGTTTGTTTCTGTGTTTTTTTTTATGTGCGTGTTAACTTCGCTTGAGTTCAGTACGTTATTTTCGTCAAATGCGCATGCGCGTGAGATGAATATACTGCAAAGTTTCCCAGTACGGGTAGGGGCAAGATCATTTAAGTCTAGGGTTAGCGTATACCGTATTGAACTTAAGCGAAGCGAACACGCACATTAAAAAAACACAAACACAAACTTCGATATAAACGTAAGAGCCGCATGAAACCAGCCAAAGAGCCGCATGCGGCTCGCGAGCCGCGGGTTGGCCACCCCTGTCTTAAGGGTACAAAACATGCATACATTATGGTCATCACATTTTACAACAAGTTAAATCTTTATTTCTGAGGGGATATTTTTAAATATAGTAATCACACCTATTGTTATTTTACAGCTAATATCAGTGCTGCTGGCAGATATGTGGGTGTCACTTCTGCAATGAACTGGAGTGACGCTCACGCTTACTGCCAAGAATTTCATACAGATTTGGCTGTTCTCAGCAGCACAGAGGAAAATGACAGGATGCAGAGCATTGCATATGTGCAGGGACGATCTTGGATTGGCCTATACAGGGACACCTGGAAGTGGTCAGACGGGACAAACACATCGAGCCTCATGTGGCTTGCTGGACAGCCTGATAATTATTATCAAAATGAAAACTGTGCTGTGCTTAATAATGGATGGTTCAATGATGTAAAATGCCACCAGCTCCACTATTTCATCTGCCACACCAGTGAGTTGGGGGGGTTGGGGGGTTGGAGGTATTTTACCTAACTATATGAATGACCTATCATTGTTTCTTGGTGTCTGTATGTGTGTGTGGGTTCTAGCTCATCTACTGCGGAAACAGCAAACAGTGAAACTGAAAGTAAAGTCTTCTGATGAGAGTGTGACTGATTCTGACATGCAGTCGGCCATTTCAGAGCTGGTGAGTCACATGATGCACCAAAATCACAGTGTGCACACCCTTTTCCCAGTCTAATATAGTATAGTAAATATTAGCACATTTTAACAAATCGTTTTAGTTACAAAGATTCAGTAAAAGGTGCTTTGTAATTAAAAAAAATATATATCGAAATTAGAGTTTTCATTGGAGGAAATGAAAGTAGACTAACAAACAGCAACATGAACTGCATTTTATTAATATTTGTTAATTGTGAAATTCAAAAGATTTATCTGTTATTGACTGATGAATGCTCATATGAACTGTGTGACAAGCACACTGATCCAAAATATATATATATATAGCCACAAAAAGACATAAGCTTAAAAATCCTGTTTTGGTTTTAGATCAAGATGAAGCTGGATAAAAATGGCATGCTGGAGAACACCACAGTGACCTGGAGAGTGCAGTCAGATGGACAAGTTTTTCAAAAATAAAAAGGAAAAAAATGAACTGTAAATGCTTGGTCCCTTTGTTCATGTTTAATTTCAGTTACATGCCTTAATTGTGTATATAGTATAGTAAATATTAGCACATTTTAACAAATCGTTTTAGTTACAAAGATTCAGTAAAAGGTGCTTTGTAATTAAAAAATATATATCGAAATTAGAGTTTTCATTGGAGGAAATGAAAGTAGACTAACAAACAGCAACATGAACTGCATTTTATTAATATTTGTTAATTGTGAAATTCAAAAGATTTATCTGTTATTGACTGATGAATGCTCATATGAACTGTGTGACAAGCACACTGATCCAAAATATATATATATATATATATATATATATATATATATATATATATATATATATATATATATATATATATATATATATATATATATATATAGCCACAAAAGACATAAGCTTAAAAATCCTGTTTTGGTTTTAGATCAAGATGAAGCTGGATAAAAATGGCATGCTGGAGAACACCACAGTGACCTGGAGAGTGCAGTCAGATGGACAAGTTTTTCAAAAATAAAAAGGAAAAAAATGAACTGTAAATGCTTGGTCCCTTTGTTCATGTTTAATTTCAGTTACATGCCTTAATTGTGTATATAGTATAGTATAGTATAGTATAGTTGTAGAGACAGTTATTTAGTAGAGATGCTTGTAGTTTGTTAAGAAAATCAATTCAAATACTTTGTGTAAGAAAGTAAAAGCTCATCTGGTTATATCAATCTTCATTTGTTATTCTTGATTATGTGTAGTTTTACTAAATGTATTGTACATTTGAGGCCCTTCATGTAAATTTAATAAGTGCAAAGTTTTGCTGACATGTAAGGTGAATATTAAATGTGAATAGTAAAAATTAAACCTGTATATGTAAAATATATTTAGTGTAATTAGAAAAGGTTATGGGTAAATGATATTATTATTAATGTGATGCTCTAATAATCATACTCATTATTTCACCTCTTAAAACAGTGAAACTGAAAGTAAAGTCTTCTGATGAGAGTGTGACTGATTCTGACATGCAGTCGGCCATTTCAGAGCTGGTGAGTCACATGATGCACCAAAATCACAGTGTGCACACCCTTTTCCCAGTCTAATATAGTATAGTAAATATTAGCACATTTTAACAAATCGTTTTAGTTACAAAGATTCAGTAAAAGGTGCTTTGTAATTAAAAAATATATATCGAAATTAGAGTTTTCATTGGAGGAAATGAAAGTAGACTAACAAACAGCAACATGAACTGCATTTTATTAATATTTGTTAATTGTGAAATTCAAAAGATTTATCTGTTATTGACTGATGAATGCTCATATGAACTGTGTGACAAGCACACTGATCCAAAATATATATATATATATATATATATATAGCCACAAAAAGAAATAAGCTTGTTTTGGTTTCAGATCAAGAGCTTGTTTTGGTTTCAGATCAAGATGAAGCTGGATAAAAATGGCATGCTGGAGAACACCACAGTGACCTGGAGAGTGCAGTCAGATGGACAAGTTTTTAAAAAAAAAAAAAGAAAAAAATGAACTGTAAATGCTTGGTCCCTTTGTTCATGTTTAATTTCAATTACATGCCTTAATTGTGTATATAGTATAGTTGTAGAGACAGTGATTTAGTAGAGATGCTTGTTGTTTGTTAAGAAAATCACTTCAAATACTTTGTGTAAGAAAGTAAAATCTTATCTGGTTATATCAATCTTCATTTGTTATTCTTGATTATGTGTAGTTTTACTAAATGTATTGTACATTTGAGGCCCTTTATGTAAATTTAATAAGTGCCAAGTTTTGCTGACATGTAATGTGAATATTAAATGTGAATAGTAAAAATTAAACCTGTATATGTAAAATATATTTAGTGTAATTAGAAAATGTTATGGGTAACTGATATTATTATTAATGTGATGCTCTAATAATCATATTCATTATTTCACCCCTTAAAACAGTGAAACTGACAAATGTTAATGTCACTTCCCCATTGAGCTGGAATGGAGCTTAGGCTTATTGCTGAGAGTTTCATACAGATGTGGCTACTGTGACCAGTGTGGCAGATAACAAAGTGATACAGAGGAAATAATGCTCTGCTTAAAGAATGATGTTTGTTGACATAATATCCAACAATCTCCACTATTTCAATTTTCAATTTTAAGTTGATTTTAACCTTGCAAGAAAATCTATTCAAATTCGTTTTGCTCGAGTATTATGTGACATTTAATGATGTTGTTTTTGAAAGCCAAGACTTATAAAACACTACAAATACATTCAACTGTAACAAAATGAAGAGTAACAGAATGAACATATGTATGAATATAATGCATTATAAGTGGTGTGTAGTAAATTATTTGGCTTATTTGGCTTTCGTTTAGTCGTTGTGCAATAAAATGTCTATCTAAGCAGGTCCTTTATTAGTGCCAATAATAACATTTCCCTCACAATATATATTATAACTAATATTATACTTAGCTCCTATTAGGCATGATTCCACCTATCATTTTGTAGTTACCAAAGACTTATTGCTTGTGTGTGTGTGTGTGTGTGTGTGTGTGTGTGTGTGTGTGTGTGTGTGTGTGTGTGTGTGTGTGTGTGTGAGACCAAAATTCCAGAGTTGTCCATTCTGAAATATATGGTTTGGCTAAGTTTAGTTCAAATTACTATTTCTCAATTCCATATCAGGTCCAAAAATCATGTTGTCATTGCTCCTGCTGTCCCTACCTCTGCTTCCTGTGGTCATCACACTTTCTTTCTCCCCATTACAGGCCCTTTATCACTGTATGTATGAAAGAGTACATAAGGTTTTCCAAGGCAAAGTATGTGCCAGTATTCAAATTGTTTAAATTGTTTTGTTTATAGTACTTTCATGACAGGCTGTGTACAAAAGCAGATAAGGCTGGTTTATATCTCATAGATATTATTTTTTTGCATTTCCTTTCCATTTGCGTGTATATTGAACATTTTTGGTCTTGATATATTCTAATAAACAAGTCATAAACAGGTAAAGAAACTGTATAATCTGTATACCTGAAACTAATTTACATGAGAGATTTAGACTCATGAAGGCTTGGTCTATAGGTAAACCTTCTGTTGAAACAGTTGCTAGTAGTGAAGAAACACAGAGCTACTGCAACAGTGGAATTTCAATTTATTGGATCACATGTTTCAATGTTTCATAATATCATTGCTTTGACAATTTTTGTATATTGAAAATCGTCCTATAAATCATGTACACACCATTATGTAGATATACCGTCATTTTCTAAAGTCTGAAATAATTACATTTATAATAATGTATATTAATGTATAATAAAGGTAATCCAAATTTTAAACAAACTATTTTAAAGCATTTATATTAACCTGTGGGTTGTAGATAATATTGTACTAACTGAAAAGTGTATTTATTACTTGCTATTGAATTTTACTGCCCCAGCATTATGTAGCATTTAATACAGTTTTTTTTGAAAGCCAGGACTTATATACAGATACAGTAAACTATAACAAACTAAGCTTAGCTATAAATGTGTCACCTAAAATAAATAATTAATATTTAATATAATAATATTATAATAATAAAACTTTCTTTCGGCTTCTCCCATTAGGGGTCGCCACAGCGGACCATCCACATGTTTGATTTGGCACATGTTTTTACGCTGGATGCCCTTCCTAACGCAACCCTCCCCATTTATCCCAGCTTGGGACCAGCACTAAGGCTTGTGCAACCCTAATGGCTGGGGTTGGTTCCCTGACCAGGGATGGAACACGGGCCGCAGCGGTAAGAGCGCCGCATCCTTACCACAAGACCACCAGGGAACCTTAATAATATTATAATAATAATATTTAAAAATAATTTTACCTTTATTCTCTAGCAAATAGTCAATTATAAAGGCATTTCACTTTTTCATATGTTTCACAGGTGAGTGTGCAATTTTAAATGTTTTGCCTAATAAATTATTTATTATTTAATTTGTAGATGAGTCCTTATTTTTATTCCCTACTAGGCACAGCAGGCTTATGTTACATCACAGGTTAGCCAAAAACAAAAAAATGTTCGGCCTCTTTCACATGCCTCCAAAATGAATCAGAATGATACTTACCAATTATGCATTTTTATACATGGTTGGTTGGTATAATTCAGAATGCGGTGGAGCCAACACTAGCTTCTGTTTGTTCAAGTAAGCAATTTTTTGTGTGAATCTGTGCAAGCATGAGCGCAAAAGCAAACAAAACTTCTGACATTACGGGGGGACATACACAGCCTCTATGTCATTTGCCTGTAAGAGGAGCATGCTCAGTCGACTCTTGAGGGATTCAACTGCTCCTATTCTAGCCGCATGTCTATGCGGACTCCGCTCTTCGAGGAGAGGGCTCTCCCTCCCTCTGCCAGAGGCAAAGTGGCGTCGGATGTCGTGGGGCTTGAAAACGAACCTGGTGGAGGGCTTGTAGATGGGCAAACCCCTTTCTCCCGCCTCACCTGCCAGGTCTAGAGCTCACTCCACGGCTTTGGAAGCATGCCGTTCGGCGGTTTCTTCCCCTGGTACAAGCAGCGCAGTGCTATCCCTTCTTCCTCCGAGGATGGAGAAATTATGGAGACTAGCGAGCCCACAAATGCAGAGCGTTGCCACCTGGACCCCCCGGGTACTTTGTGGTTCCGAAGAAGGATGGCGGGTTGCGTCCGATCCTAGATCTATGCTCCTTGAACTGCTTGCTAATGAGGCTCAGTTTTTGGATGCTTAGCCTCAAGCAGGCTGTGTCTCAGATCAGGTCCGAGGACTGGTTTGTCACAATAGATCTATTGTCTACAGGTGCTGGCATTTTCTGTTCCTCCAGAGATGTTCAATCAGTTTCAAGTCTGGGTTTTGGCTGGGCTACTCAAGGACATTTACAGAGTTGTCCCAAAGCCACTCCTTTGTTATCTTAGCTGTGTGCTTAGAGAAGAATTTCCTGTTGAAAGATGAACTGTTTGAGGTTCCTGCAGTAGAAAAACATCCTCACTGGATGATGCTGCCACCACCATGCTTCACTGTAGGAATGCTATCAGCCAAAACGCTTGGAATTCAGGCCAAATAATTCAATATTTGTTTCTCATGGTCTGAGAATCCTTTAGGTGGCTTTTGAAAACTTCAGGCAGGCTGGCCTAATTGGGACCTTCAAAGCTACAGAAATTCTTCTGTACCCTTCCCCAGATCTGTGCTTTGATACAATTTTGTCTTGGGGGTCTACAGACAATTTGTTGGACTTAATGGTTTGGTTTGTGCTCTGACATGCACTGTAAACTGTGGGACCTTACAGTATATAGACAAGTGTGTGCCTTTGCAAATCATGTTAATCAACTGAATTTACTGCAGGTGGACTCCAATCAAGTTGTAGAAATCAACACAGTCTCACCCCACATCGTCACATATCGACGTTGCCTCGGATGGCGTAGACATCCGACGCAGAAGGGAGCCTCTTTGCGTCGATTTTCAATGTAGATGGCCGTCCTATACACTTAATCACTTATTATTTATAATAATATTATTTATATTAATAAACATTTATTATTTATAATAATAAGTGTATTGGATTATTTATACTATATTTAATAAATAATAATAATATTACGAAATGTCCACTACATACGACCGATTCGTTGGTTGTCCCCCGGCTGCGTCCAAATCCGAAGATGACCCGAACCCTAACCCTAACCCAAACCCTAACCCTAACCCAAACCCAAACCCAAACCCTAACCCTAATCCGAAGATGAGGGATTTGTATTGAAGTGTATAGGACGGGCATCTACGTTGAAAAGCAACGCGGGATTTGCATTGAAGTATATAGGACGGTCATCTACGTTGAAAAGAGACGCAAAGGGGCTCCCTTCTGCGTCGGATGTGTCACCATCCGAGGTAACGTCGATATGTGACGATGTGGGGTAAACTGTGTAGTAGAAATGTCTCAAGGATGATCAGTGGAATAAGGAAGCAACTGAGCCTAATTTTGAGTGTCATGTCAAGGCTGTGAATACTTAAGTACATGTGATATATATATTTTTTAATTTGTAATAAATTTGCGCATATTTAAAACAAACTTCCTTCATGTTGTCGTTATGGGGTATTGTTTGTAGAATTCTGAGGAAAATATTTAATTTAATGCATTTTGGAATAAAGCTGTAACATAACAAACTGTGGAAAAAGTGAAGTGCTGTAAATACTTTCTGGTGCACTGTATGATATGATATGTTGCACCCATCAATTGATCTTCCTCTTTTACTTCTTCCTGGTGGCTCCATCCTCAGCATTCTCCTATCGATGTACCCCATGTCCCTCCTCTGCACATGTCCAAAACATCTCAATCGGGCCTCTCTCACTTTGTAGCCAAAACGTCCTACATGCGCTGTCTCTCTAATAAGCTCATTTCTAAACCTGTCCATCCTCGTCACTCCTAATGGAAATCTCAACATCTTCAGCTCTGCTTCCTCCAGCTTCACCTCCTGTCTTTTACTCATTGTCACTGTCTCTAAACCATACAACATCGCAGGCCTCACCACAGTCCTATAAACTTTCCCTTTTACTCTTGCAGATACCCTTCTATCCCAAATCACTCCTGTCACTCTTCTCCACCCACTCCACCTTGCCTGCACTCTTTTCTTCACTTCTCCAACACACTCTCCATTACTTTGCACTGTTGACCCCAGGTACCTAAACTTATCTACCTTCACCATCTCTTCTCCCTGCAACCGCACCCCTCCACTGCCCTCCCTCTCATTTACACACATGTACTCTGTCTTATTCCTACTGTCTTTCATTCCCTCTCTCCAGCACCTACCTCCACCTCTCCAAGCTCTTAACCTGCTCCCTACTCTCAACACAAATCACAATATCGTCTGCAAACACTATAGTCTACAGAGACCCTGCCTGACCTCGTCTGTCACCCTGTCCATCACCACTGCAAACAAGAAAGGGCTCAGAGCTAATCATTAATAGAGACTAACCTCCACCTTAAACCAGTCTGTTGTTCCTACAGCACACTTCACTGCTGTCACACTGTACTCATACATGTCCTGCACCACCCTCACATACTTCTCTGCCACACCTGACTTCCTCATACTATACCACAACTCCTCTCTCTGCACCCTGTCATACACTTTCTTTAAATCCACAAATACACAATGCAACTTCTTAGCAAATAATGCATCTGTAGTGCTCTTCCTCAGCATGAAACCATACTGTTGCTCACAGATGGTCACCTCTTCTCTCAGCCTGGCTTACAATACTCTTTTAAATATTGATACTGAACTGCTCCAGATGATGCAGGTGGCACATTTGCGGTTAGAGTTTTGGAGCGTACATTGGTAAAATGGTTTTCACCTTCCAAATGTGAAATGGATCTCTTTCTGTAATTCCACACGTTGTTATATTGCATTTTTTTATATTATTGATGGTTTCTATAATTGCAACGTGATAGTGATCGTATTAAGAGGTGGATTGAGTCGGGTAAGTCCCCACTGAAGGCCCAGGTACCAAATGCATGGTCTGACACTGTATTTGAGTATTGTTAAAAATAAATTATTTTGTGTACATCCCAATCTCATCGTTGGACCCCTGTGATAGTTTGTGATTTCCTTAAAACTTTTGCAGTGCCTATTATAGTGTTATTATGACCATCTAGTAAACATAAGATCAGTTTTATCCGTGAATTCTCTGCATTTATTTAGAGTAACAAAATGCATGAAAAATTCTAGTTTATTTTTTTCAGCTTGAAGGTTTTATATGCTCTGGAAGAATGTGTCTTAAAGAAAATGTGCACTTTTGTCTTGTGTATATAATTTGATCCTGATTTTGGAAAACTGCCCCATTTTAATATAGACAATCTCCTAACATTTTGCTCTTCTGTTCTTACAGACAATATGAATCAGGACAAATAAAACAATTAAAGTCATAATTTGAAGCCTCATGTGTTGTCTTTTATTTAAGCAATGAATGACTGGTTTATAATTTTGAATCACTTAGTATTAATCTGAACACTGAACTTCATCTGCCTACAAGGCAAATTGTAGTTAAAACTAAACAAACCTAATTTGCAAAAGAAACACTGAAAGCCAACCATTTGGAACAATCTTAAAGTGATAAACACCGTAAATTGGACACCAGTATATCAGAGGGCTTCACACACACTCATGCACTTATTGATATTTAGAGGAAATGACAGGACCATTGTGTCAGCATGTTTGTGAGAAGAAACAAGACAGGAAAAGGAAAAACTGGATTACACCCAAATTTCATTATGTAACTTGCACGAGCAGCAGTCCAAGTTGTATTGCAACCTTTTGGACATCGCTTTATTAGGAACACCTCTGTTCAATTTCATTCATGCATTTATCCAACCGGTTCATGCATTTATCCATTCATGCATTTATCCAACCGGTCAATTTTGTGTATAAACTCACACACACACACAAATAAGCAGTTTTGCGGGTGAAAGTTTGCTAATTAAAGAAATCAAAAGAGAGAATGGCCATCTGGTTTTAAAGGAAGAAGAACTTCAGGTTCCACTCCTACCAGCCAAGAACAGGCTATAGTAGGAGCAATTTTGTACACCACTCTGTACACGTCTGCTATGTGCTAAAATGTAAAGGTAAATACACTAAAACTGGTCAGTTAAAGATTGGAAAAATATCAGCTGGCCCAGTTTTCAGCTGTTTCATCTAGTCCTGCTACATAACATGTTTTTAATGAAATATAGAGAAAGAGAAACTCAAGTGTAAATGTTTTCTCACAAAATATTATGGAAGAAAACCTCTAACACTAGAGTTTCTTTGTTTATAAGACCATTTTAAATCAGTTTAATTTTAAATGCTTTTTATTATAACTATGAAATTAACTAATATAATACATTTGTTATTTTGCCACACAATAGCCATCTCTTTCAGGACATTATAAAGCCATGGTCTAAACTGGAAGAATCTGCCCACATGAGGAAAGCTATATATATATATACAGTATTTTAAAAAGCTGTAATTGATTTACAAACAATGGTTCAAAAGTTAAAGGAAAGGGAATGGTTCAGGATCCCACTCTCAGTCTCTCCAACCCTTTTAAGATGGTACAGAAGATGATCATTAATACGATTTTCTCCAGA